>NW_021823445.1:660411-945411 GCF_901001165.1 Salmo trutta
TTTTCTTTCCTCTCTCCTCACCTCCACATTCAGTGCAACTCACCAAGTATTCCCTTTCCGATCTCTTCTCCTCTCCTACCCTCTACTATGTTCTCTTTTCTTTTCCTCTCATCCCCCTCTCCTCTCATCCCCCTCCCCTCCGTTCTCATCCCCCTCTCCTCTCATCCCTCTACCCTCTCTGCACTGCGGCTGCTAGAGAAAGCGTGGCCACGGCAGCTCTTTCCTCTGAAGACAGATTGTAAATTAATGAAAATTGTCTGATTCTGAAATGCTAAGAAATTCTGAGGAGACGAAAAGTAAGGAGTCAGGTTTATATTTAACGTGAGGAGAGAGAGAGAAAGATCTATAGGGAGAGAAAGGTAGAGAGAATGAGAGAAGGAGAGAGTGAGAGGGAGTGTCACGCCCTGATCATAGAGAGCCCTTGTTTCTCTATGGTGTAGTAGGTCAGGGCGTGACTCGGGGGTAGTCTAGTTTATATTTCTATGTTGTGTTCTTCTTTATATTTTCTATGTTGGTGTTTTGTATGATTCCCAATTAGAGGCAGCTGGTAATTGTTGTCTCTAATTGGGGATCATATTTAAGTAGCTATTTTTACCACCTATGTTTGTGGGATATTATTTTGTGTTTGTGCCTGTGCACCACGTAGTCACATTTAGATGTTCATTTATTTGATTTATTTGTTTTTGCTTGAAGTTTCACTTTGGAATAAAAATGCGGAACTCTACACATGCTGCGCCTTGGTCTTACGAAACCGTGACAGAGAGAGAGAGGAGAGAGGTTGCGGCAGCAATGTGTCAACACTCTGGTTCCAAACCCACTGCCGCTCCAGGACACAATGTGTCAACACTCTGGTTCACCAACCCACTGCCGCTCCAGGACACAATGTGTCAACACTCTGGTTCCAAACCCACTGCCGCTCCAGGACACAATGTGTCAACACTCTGGTTCCAAACCCACTGCCGCTCCAGGACACAATGTGTCAACGCTCTGGTTCCAAACCCACTGCCGCTCCAGGACACAATGTGTCAACACTCTGGTTCCAATCCCACTGCCGCTCCAGGACACAATGTGTCAACACTCTGGTTCACCAACCCACTGCCGCTCCAGGACACAATGTGTCAACACTCTGGTTCCAAACCCCCTGCCGCTCCAGGACACAATGTGTCAACACTCTGGTTCCAAACCCACTGCCGCTCCAGGACACAATGTGTCAACACTCTGGTTCACCAACCCACTGCCGCTCCAGGACACAATGTGTCAACACTCTGGTTCACCTACCCGTGGGCAAAAACAGCTCTTTGATGAGAATCATTCAAGTTAACAGGCGGGCCACAAACAGACAAATAACGGAACAGTACAACAGTGGTGTGCAGAATGGCATTTCAGAACGCACAATTCATCCATCCTTGTCACGAATTGGCTATTGCAGCAGACGGCCACAATGGGTTCCACTCCTATCAGGTAAAAACAAGAAGAAGCAGCTCCAGTTGGCCCGTGATCACCAACACTGGACAACTGAGGAGTGGAAAATGTTTTCCTTGAACATGACAGTGAGTTCAGTTTACTTGAGTGGCTTGGTCAGTCCCCAGACCTCTACCCAATAGAACATAATGGGATGAGATGGAACAGGCTCTTGGCAGAATGAATATATCGCAGTCCAATCAGCAGCAACTGCGTGATGCCATCGCGTCAGCATGGACCACCATCCCTGTGGAACGTTTCCCAAACCCTGTAGAATGCCCCAATAATTCAGACTGTTCTGGAGGCAAAAGTGGGACCAATCCGGTACTAGATGGGCATACAGTGAGGGAAAAAAGTATTTGATCCCCTGCTGATTTTGTACGTTTGCCCACTGACAAAGAAATGATCAGTCTATAGTTTTAATGGTATGTTTATTTGAACAGTGAGAGGCAGAATAACAACAAAAAATCCAGAAAAACGCATGTCAAAAATGTTATAAATTGATTTGCATTTTAATGAGGGAAACACGTATTTGACCCCCTCTCAATCAGAAAGATTTCTGGCTCCCAGGTGTCTTTTATACAGGTAGCGAGCTGAGATTAGGAGCACACTCTTAAAGGGAGTGCTCCTAATCTCAGTTTGTTACCTGTAAAAAAGACACCTGTCCACAGAAGCAATCAATCAATCAGATTCCAAACTCTCCACCATGGCCAAGACCAAAGAGCTCTCCAAGGATGTCAGGGACAAGATTGTAGACCTTCACAAGGCTGGAATGTGATACAAGACCATCGCCAAGCAGCTTGGTGAGAAGGTGACAACAGTTGGTGCGATTATTCGCAAATGGAAGAAACACAAAAGAACTGTCAATCTCCCTCGGCCTGGGGCTCCATGCAAAATCTCACCTTGTGGAGTTGCAATGATCATGAGAACGGTGAGTAATCAGCCCAGAACTACACGGGAGGATCTTGTCAATGATCTCAAGGCAGCTGGGACCATGGTCACCAAGAAAACAATTGGTAACACACTACGCCGTGAAGGACTGAAATCCTGCAGCGCCCGTAAGGTCCCCCGCTCAAGAAAGCACATATACATGCCCGTCTGAAGTTTGCCAATGAACATCTGAATGATTCAGAGGACAACTGGGTGAAAGTGTTGTGGTCAGATGAGACCAAAATGGAGCTCTTTGGCATCAACTCAACTCGCCGTGTTTGGAGGAGGAGGAATGCTGCCTATGACTCCAAGAACACCATCACCACCGTCAAACATGGAGGTGGAAACATTATGCTTTGGGGGTGTTTTTCTGCTAAGGGGACAGGACAACTTCACCGCATCAAAGGGACGATGGATGGGGCCATGTACCATCAAATCTTGGGTGAAAACCTTCTTCCCTCAGCCAGGGCATTGAGAATGGGTCGTGGATGGGTATTCCAGCATGACAATGACCCAAAAGACACTGCCAAGGCAACAAAGGAGTGTCTCAAGAGGAAGCACATTAAGGTCCTGGAGTGGCCTAGCCAGTCTCCAGACCTTAATCCCATAGAAAACCTGTGGAGGGAGCTGAAGGTTCGAGTTGCCAAATGTCAGCCTCGAAACCTTAATGACTTGGAGAAGATCTGCAAAGAGGAGTGGGACAAAATCCCTCCTGAGATGTGTGCAAACTGGTGGCCAACTACAAGAAACGTCTGACCTCTGTGATTGCCAACAAGGGTTTTTCCACCAAGTACTAAGTCATGTTTTGCAGAGGGGTCAGACGTTTCTATTTTAATAAAGGAAATACTTATTTCCTTTATTAAAATGCAAATCATTTTCTAACATTTTTGACATGCGTTTTTCTGGATTTTTTTGTTGTTATTCTGTCTGTCACTGTTCAAATAAACCTCCCATTCAAATTATAGACTGATCATTTCTTTGTCAGTGGCAAACGTACAAAATCAGGAGGGGATCAAATACTTTTTTCCCTCACTGTACCTAATTTAAGGTTTGATCCAGTTCTGAGGTTAATGGGTTATTTCTTCATATGACCTAACCTCTAGTAGTTTCTGCTGGACACTGGGGAGAGAGAAGTTCTGTTAACTATAAAGTGCATTTGGAAAGTATTCAGACCCCTTGACTTTTTTCACATTTTGTTACGTACATTTTTACACATTTATAAAGAAAATTTTAAACTGAAATATCACATTTACATAAGTGTTCAGACCCTTTACTCAGTACTATGTTGAAGCACCTTTGGCAGCGATTACAGCCTCCAGTCTTTTTGGGCATGACACTACAATCTTGACACACCTGTATTTGGGGAGTTTCTACCATACTTCTCTTCAGATCCTATCAAGCTCTGTCAGGTTGGATGGGGAGCGTTGCTGCACAGCTATTTTCAGGACTCTCAAGAGATGTTCGATCTGGCTGGGCCACTTAAGGTCATTCAGAGACTTGTCCCAAAGCCACTCCTGCGTTGTCTTGGCTGTGTGATTAGGGTCGTTGTCCTGTTGGAAGGCAAACCTTCGCCCCAGTCTGAGGTCCTGAGTGCTCTGGAGCAGGTTTTCATCAAGGATCTCTGTACTTTGCTCCGTTCATCTTTCCCTCGATCCTGACTAGTCTCCCAGTCCCTGCCACTGAAAAATATCCCCACAGCATGATGCTGCCACCATCATGATTCACCATAGGAATGGTGCCAGGTTTCCTCCAGACGTGACACTTGGCATTCAGGCCAAAGAGTTCAGTCTTGGTTTCAGAAAATCTTGTTTCTCATGGTCTGAGAGTCTTTAGGTGCCTTTTGGAAAAATCCAAGTGGGCTGTCATGTGCCTTTACTGAGGAGTGGCTTCTGTCCGGCCACTCTACCGTAAAGGCCGATTGGTGGAGTGCTGCAGAGATGGTTGTCCTTCTGGAAGGTTCTCTCATCTCCACAGAGGATTTCTGGAAATCTGTGACCAAGGTCCTTCTTCGCAGATTGCTCAGTTTGGCCGGGCGGCCAGATCTAGGAAGAGTCTTGGTGGTTCCAAACTCCTTCAATTTAAGAATGATGGAAGCCACTGTGTTCTGGGGATCTTCAATGCTGCAGAAATGTTTTGGTACCCTTCCCCAGGTCTGTGCCTCGGCACAATCCTGTCTCGGAGCTCGACGGACAATTCATTCGACCTCATAGCCTGGTTTTTGCTCTGACATGCCCTGTTAACTGTGGGACCTTATATAGACAGGTGTGTGCCTTTCCAAATCATGTCCAAACTATTTAATTTATCACCATGTGAACTCCAATCAAGTTGTAGAAACATCTCAAGGATGATCAATAGAAGCAGGATGCAACTGAGCTCAATTTCGTGTCTCATAGCAAAGGGTCTGAATAATTATGTAAATAAAGTATTCCTGTTTTTTTTATATATACATTTGCAAATATTCCAAAAACCTGTTTTCGCTTTGTCTTTATGGGGTATTGTGTGTAGATTGCTGAGAAAATACAATTATTTCATCCATTTAGGAATAAGTGTCACGCCCTGACCTGAGAGAGCCATTTTTCTCTGTTTGGTTAGGTCAGGGTGTGTCATGGGGTGGGCATTCTATGTCATATATTTCCATTTAGTTTTTTTTATTTGATTGGCCAAGTATGGTTTCCAATCAGAGGCAGCTGTCTATCGTTGTCTCTGATTGGGAATCATACTTAGGCAGCCCTTTTTCCCTCCTTCAGTGTGGGATCTTGATTTTGTACAGCTCAGTTAGCCTGCCGAACGTAACGTTAGTTTTCCTTTGTTTATTGTTTTGTTTTAGTGATCTGAGTTAAATAAATATAATCATGAGCACTTACCACGCTGGTCTACCTTTAACGACGGACGTCACAATAAGGCTGTAACGTAACAAAAAATAGAAAAAGTCAAAGGGTCTGAATACAATCCGAATGCACTGTATACTGGGTGCTGGTGAGAGACAGTCTCTGCTAACTATATACTTGGAGCTGGGGAGAGAGAGGCTCTGGTAACTACTGTACAGTATATACTGGGAGCTGGGGAGAGAGAGGCTCTGGTAACTACTGTACAGTATATACTGGGAGCTGGGGAGAGAGAGGCTCTGGTAACTATATACTGGGAGCTGGGGAGAGAGAGACTCTGGTAACTACTGTACAGTATATACTGGGAGCTGGGGAGAGAGAGGCTCTGGTAACTACTGTACAGTATATACTGGGAGCTGGGGAGAGAGAGGCTCTGGTAACTACTGTACAGTATATACTGGGAGCTGGTGAGAGAGAGGCTCTGGTAACTACTGTACAGTATATACTGGGAGCTGGGGAGAGAGAGGCTCTGGTAACTACTGTACAGTATATACTGGGAGCTGGGGAGAGAGAGGCTCTGGTAACTACTGTACAGTATATACTGGGAGCTGGGGAGAGAGAGGCTCTGGTAACTATATACTGGGAGCTGGGGAGAGAGAGGCTCTGGTAACCCTCCTGTTGTGTTCGTTTCATGTTAATTCTGTGTTCACGGTCCAAATGACCGCCCACATTATAGCTAATTATAAATCCATAATAATCCATATATTATAACCTAATGTTGTGTTAGATACTTTTATCAACTTAAGTTCTTGTGAAGTTTTGAACTTCTATTTGCTATGTATTTAGTAGTGGGTGATGCGGAGAGGAGTGGTGCCTCTCCAAGGCAGATACACCAACAGCAGGCCTCCCTCAGTGGATGTTCTTTACTGTCCATACAGATAGCTAAGAGACTGTGAGGAGAGAGGTGTCCTAAAAATGTTATAGGCCCCTGGACTCTCTTGATTTCTCCTGGAGAGAGAACGTCCTCCCACTAACAACATTCTGCAGATTGGAGTCTCTTTGAGCTCAGTAAAGTGTTCTCGCTTCATCTTTCAAAGTGCTCTAATTGGCAGTAGCCTCAGTCAGGGTTGCTCAGTCTTTTTATTAACCTTTATTGAAACAGGGATTCACAATGAAATAAAACTATATTACAAGAGAGCCCTGTATACGTTTACAAATAAAAACTCAATTCATAAATAAAACACAACAGCCCTATGCAACACACTATAATAAAACACACTAGAAGAAAACACACTATAATAAAACACACTATAATAAAACACACTATAAAAAACACACTATAATAAAACCCACTATAATAAAACCCACTATAATAAAACCCACTATAATAAAACCCACTATAAAAAACACACTATAATAAAACCCACTATAATAAAACCCACTATAATAAAACACACTATAATAAAACACAACATAATAAAACACACTATAAAAAACACACTATAATAAAACACACTATAATAAAACACACTATAATAAAACAACATAATAAAACACACTATAAAAAACACACTATAATAAAACCCACTATAATAAAACCCACTATAATAAAACCCACTATAATTACATTTACATTTACATTTAAGTCATTTAGCAGACGCTCTTATCGAGAGCGACTTACAAATTGGTGCATTCACCTTATGATATCCAGTGGAACAACCACTTTACAATAGTGCATCTAAATCTTTTAGGGGGGGGGTTAGAAGGATTACTTTATCCTATCCCAGGTATTCCTTAAAGAGGTGGGGTTTCAGGTGTCTCCGGAAGGTGGTGATTGACTCCGCTGTCCTGGCGTCGTGAGGGAGCTTGTTCCACCATTGGGGTGCCAGAGCAGCGAACAGTTTTGACTGGGCTGAGCGGGAACTGTGCTTCCTCAGAGGTAGGGAGGCGAGCAGGCCAGAGGTGGATGAACGCAGTGCCCTTGTTTGGGTGTAGGGCCTGATCAGAGCCTGAAGGTACGGAGGTGCCGTTCCCCTCACAGCTCCGTAGGCAAGCACCATGGACTTGTATAAAACACACTATAATAAAAAACACTATAATAAAACACATAATACACAACATGAAATAAATTTCAAATAAAACAATCTCAATCTGGAAGATAAAAGTAACCAATCAATAATTTAAATGCCTGAAAGGTAGAAGAATATCTAATTGTAAGGAATTCGACATATTGTTCCACACAATAGGGGAAAAAAACTAAAAGCTGGTAATTTGTACGTCTACAATGAATCAATAAAGTAATGTACAGAGGAAGATTCTGCAAACTGCTTTGTAAATAAATAAAAGAGAGTGCAGCTCTCATCTTACAGACAGAGAGGTCCATCCCACATGTTTATGAGGAATGTAATGAAAAGGCTTAAAAACATCCCCAGTGAAAAAACGTATTGCTGAATGGAATACTGAGTCCAATGGGTTCAACACCGAGGCTGCCACATGCATATAAATACACATCATCACAGTCTAATCCAGGGAGAAGCAGGTAAATACACATCACCATAGTCTAATCCAGGGAGAAGCAGGTAAATAATGTCACCATAGTCTATTACAGGGAGAAGCAGGTAAATAATGTCACCATAGTCTAATCCAGGGAGAAGCAGGTAAATAATGTCACCATAGTCTGTTACAGGGAGAAGCAGGTAAATAATGTCACCATAGTCTATTACAGGGAGAAGCAGGTAAATAATGTCACCATAGTCTATTACAGGGAGAAGCAGGTAAATAATGTCACCATAGTCTATTACAGGGAGAAGCAGGTAAATAATGTCACCATAGACTATTACAGGGAGAAGCAGGTAAATAATGTCATCATAGTCTAATCCAGGGAGAAGCAGGTAAATCATGTCGCCATAGTCTATTACAGGGAGAAGCAGGTGAATAATGTCACCATAGCCTATTACAGGGAGAAGCAGGTAAATAATGTCATCATAGTCTATTACAGGGAGAAGCAGGTAAACAATGTCACCATAGTCTATTACAGGGAGAAGCAGGTAAATAATGTCACCATAGTCTGTTACAGTGAGAAGCAGGTAAATAATGTCACCATAGTCTATTACAGGGAGAAGCAGGTAAATCATGTCACCATAGACTATTACAGGGTGAAGCAGGTAAATCATGTCACCATAGTCTATCACAGGGAGAAGCAGGTAAATCATGTCACCATAGACTATTACAGGGAGAAGCAGGTAAATAATGGCACCATAGACTATTACAGGGAGAAGAGTTGCTGGAACAATCTTCCTTCTATTTTCAGAACTGAGGCAGGATTTATTTGTACACAAAAGCTTCTTTGTCAACTTTTCAATATGTGTTTCAAAAGACAACTTGTCATCAGTCCAGATACTCAGTGCTTGATCGCTTGAAAAATAGAATGAAAAAAAGTGTCAATGCAGGTTGTCCATGTAGCCATTTGATGAGATATTTAGCAGTCTTGTTTAGCAGTACTATGGCTTGGGGGTAGTTGTTGTTCAGGGTCCTGTTGGTTCCAGACCTGCTGCTGTTGTACTGCGTGCCGTGCAGAAGCAGAAAGGACAGTCTATGACTTGGAAGGTTGGAGTGGGACATTGTTGGAGGCCTTCCTCTGACACCTCCTGGTATCGAGGTCCTGGATGGCGGGGAGCTCGGCCCCAGTGATGTACTGGGCCATATGCACCCCCCTCCTCCTTAATCACCCCCCTCCTCCGTAATCACCCCCCTCCGTAATCACCCCCCTCCTCCGTAATCACCCCCCTCCTCCGTAACCACCCCCCTCCTCCTTAATCACCCCCCTCCTCCGTAATCACCCCCCTCCGTAATCACCCCCCTCCGTAATCACCCCCCTCCTCCGTAATCACCCCCCTCCTCCGTAATCACCCCCTCCTCCGTAATCACCCCCCTCCTCCGTAATCACCCCCCTCCTCCATAATCACCCTTCTCCGTAATCACCCCTCTCCTCCGTAATCACCCCCCTCCATAATCACCCCCCTCCATAACCACCCCCCTCCTCCTTAATCACCCTCCTCCTCCGTAATCACCCTCCTCTGTAATCACCCCCCTCCTCTGTAATCACCCCCCTCCTCTGTAATCACCCCCCTCCGTAATCACCCCCCTCCATAATCACCCCCCTCTGTAATCACCCCCCTCCTCCGTAATCACCCCCCTCCATAATCACCCCCCTCCGTAATCACCCCCCTCCTCCTCCGTAATCACCCCCCTCCTCCGTAATCACCCCCCTCCTCCGTAATCACCCCCCTCCTCCTCCGTAATCACCCTCCTCCTACGTAATCACCCCCCTCCTCTGTAATCACCCCCCTCATATATTTTACCTGGTCAGCCGTGGTGTAAAGTACTTAAGTAAGAAACAATTGTAGGGACCAACGCTGGAGAAGAGAAGCTGGTACGGGGAGTAGAACTTTTAATATGGAACAGACATCAATCAGGACAGAGACAGCGTCAGAACCGGTACGTAAAGACAAACTAACATGAATCCTGAAGCAGGGAACAGAGCTTGGGAACAGACAGATATAGTGGCAGTAATGACACAGGTGATTGAGTCCAAGTGAGTCCAATAATTGCTGATGCCCGTGACGGGGGAAGGCAGGTGTGCGTAATGATGCTGGCAGGAGTGTGTAATGCTGGAGAACCTGGTGCCTTCGAGCGCCAGGGAGGGGGAGCGGGAGCAGGCGTGACAAAAAATACTTAAGGTATCTGTACTTTACTTTACCACTGATATTTTTGATAACTTTTACTTTTACTCCACTATATTCCTAAATAAAATGATGTCGTTTTTACTCATTATGTTTTCACTGACACCCAAAATTACTTGTTACATTTTGAATGCTTAGCAGGACAGGAAAATGGTCCAATTCACACACTTGTCAAGAGAACATCCCTGGTCATTCCTACTGCCTCTGATCTGGTGGACTCACTAAACACAAATGCTTCGTTTGTAAATTGTGTCTGGGAGTTGAACTGTGCCCCAGAATGTCAGTAAATAAATAAAAAACAAGAAAATGATGGTGTCTGATTTGCTTAATATAATACATTTTAAATGATTTATACTTTTACATTTAAAACCAAATGCTTTTAGACTTTTACTCAAGTAGGATTTTACTGGGTGACTTTCACTTTTACTTGAGTCATTTTCTTTTAATAAGGTATCTTTACTTTTACTCAAGTATGAAAATTGGATACTTTTTCCACCATGCTGGTCAGTCTATGTTCCTAATATTTTGTTTAGTTAGTGCATAAAGTTAGCTACATTATTTCTGTGCCTTTCAATCAAATTTTTATAAGAAACTTTTGTTAAAAACTTTAGTGTGATGTTTTTAACGTTAATGTGGCCTAGCTACTTGGTATTTCACCAACATTTTATCAACATCATAGATCCAGGTCAAGCTGACTGTCACGTCCTGACCCTAGTAAGATGTCATGTTCTATAGTAGAGTAGGTCAGGGCGTGACAGGGGGTGTTTTGGGTTTTTCTATGTTTTCTATTTCTATGTTTTTGTTCTAGTTTTTCTATTTCTATATTGGGGTTGTTTGGGTTGATCTCCAATTGGAGGCAGCTGATCCTCGTTGCCTCTGATTGGAGATCATATTTAAGTAGGGTTTTTTTTCTTCCTGGGTTTTGTGGGTAGTTGTTTTCTGTTTAGTGTATGTCACCTGACGGAACTGTTGTCGGTCGTTTTGTTGTGTTGTTGTTTTGTTAAAGTGTATTCATTAAAAAGTATACTATACACGCTGCACCTTGGTCCCCTTTATACGACCCGCGTTACACTGACACAGACGAAGTCCACACATGCATTGGATGGACAACCATGTACTGCAAAGTCAGAATGAAGTTCACAAAATGCAAGGTAGTATGTGGACACAGGGGAAGACCAAGACAGTATGTGGACACAGTAAAGACGAAGGTAGTATGTAGACACATGGCAGTATGTGGACACGGGAAGAACAAGGCAGTATGTGGACACAGGGGAAGGACAAGGCAGTATGTGGACACGGGAAGAACAAGGCAGTATGTGGACACAGGGGAAGAACAAGGCAGTATGTGGACACAGGGGAAGAACAAGGCAGTATGTGGACACAGGGGAAGAACAAGGCAGTATGTGGACACAGGGGAAGAACAAGGCAGTATGTGGACACAGGGGAAGAACAAGGCAGTATGTGGACACAGGGGAAGAACAAGGCAGTATGTGGACACAGGGGAAGAACAAGGCAGTATGTGGACACAGGGGAAGAACAAGGCAGTATGTGGACACAGGGGAAGGACAAGGCAGTATGTGGACACAGGGGAAGACCAAGACAGTATGTGGACACAGGAGAAGACCAAGACAGTATGTGGACACAGGGGAAGGACAAGGTAGTATGTAGACACAGGAGAAGACCAAGACAGTATGTGGGCACAGGAGAAGACCAAGGTAGTATGATTACACATGCAGTATGTGGACACAGGGGAAGAACAAGGCAGTATGTGGACACAGGGGAAGAACAAGGCAAAGAGGAAAACAATGGAGACTGAAACTGAGATTCTCAGAACTATTTAAATAGCCATACTTCATGCCCACAGACATGGCTGGAGTGGACCCTATGCATAATTTTTACCCTGGACAGCAAAACACGTTTTTAATGTCTGGAAGAATTTTGGTGACTGGATGATGGAATACTAAGAAATATTCAGCTTAAAGTATATGCACTGAAAGCACCTACAGACAGGCTAACTACCCACTAAAAACTCATCATAGTTCTCATTTCAGTGCCAAAAAATGAAGAAAATTGACATGCAGTTATGAATTATTCGCTTTTAAGGGACTTGTGAAGGACGCCCACTATGATTGCTGGAGCCGTTTTGTCAAAGCCTGTACCATCTTATTTACTAGTGTATCACAATGGAGCGAGTTAGAGACAGCCATTTTGTCAAAGCCTGTACCATCTTATTTACTAGTGTATCACAATGGAGCGAGTTAAAGACAGCCATTTTGTCAAAGCCAATAACATCTTATTTACTAGCTGTTTCACTGTGGAGTGAGTTAGAGACAGCCATTTTGTCAAAGCCTGTACCATCTTATTTACTAGCTGTTTCACAGTGGAGCGAGTTGGAGTGGAGTATCACCACCTTATGCAACAGGTTTGTGAGATCTTTGAAAGGTTGTACGGAAGCAGTATTGTACACCAGATATGTAACTCCATAGCCCCTTGAGAAAATGTGTTTTTGGACTATGTTCCAGTATATGGTTTTCGGTGCTTTCCATTTGAGTGAGCACATGGTTTCAACGGTAAACAGAACACCAACAATCACCGCATCGCAGTTCAGTTAATAAGAAAGGTTAAATGCCTAAGAGGTTAAGAGCATGGCCTGGCCAACTGATTTGATGACATGAGAAACTTGTTAGCAGGCGGTCATGAGACATGAACGACATACATGCAGGTCCTGATGGTGCCAAGTTTTACCCAGTAAATGACTGGGAGTTTGAATATAGAGTGTGCAACTTTATTTATTTATTTATATAGCCCAGTACTTACAGTGGCTTGCGAAAGTATTCACCCCCCTTCACATTTTTCCTATTTTGTTGCCTTAATTTTTGGGGGGTTTGTATAATTTGATTTACACGACATGCCTACCACTATAGAGATGCAAAACAGTTTTTTTTTATTGTGAAACAAACAAGAAATGAGACAAAAAAATCTACTTTAGCGTGCATAACTATTCACCCCCCCAAAAGTCAATACTTTGTAGAGCCACCTTTTGCAGCAATTAAAGCTGCAAGTCTCTTGGGGTATGTCTCTATAAGCTTGGGACATCTAGCCACTGGGATTGTTGCCCATTCTTCAAGGCAAAACTGCTCCAACTCCTTCAAGTTGGATGGGTTCCGCTGGTGTACAGCAATCTTTAAGTGACACCACAGATTCTCAATTGAAATGAGGTCTGGGCTCTGACTAGGCCATTCCAAGACATTTAAATGTTTCCCCTTAAACCACTCGAGTGTTGCTTTAGTAGTATGCTTAGGGTCATTGTCCTGCTGGAAGTTGAACCTTTGTCCCAGTCTCAAATCTCTGGAAGACTGGAACAGGTTTCCCTCAAGAGTTTCCTTGTATTTAGCCTCATCCATCCTTCCTTCACCTCTGACCAGTTTCCCAGTCCCTGCCGATGAAAAACATCCCCACAGTATGATGCTGCCACCACCATGCTTCACTGTGGGGATGGTGTTCTAGAGGTGATGAGAGGTATTGGGTTTGCGCCAGACATAGTGTTTTCCTTGATGGCCAAAAAGCTCAATTTTAGTCTCATCTCACCAGAGTACATTCTTCCATATGTTTGGGGAGTTTCCCACATGCCTTCTGGCAAACACCAAACATGTTTGCTTATTTTTTCCTTGAAGCAATGGCTTTTTTTCTGGCCACTCTTCCATAAAGCCCAGCTCTGTGGAGTGTACTGCTTAAAGTGGTCCTGTGGACAGATACTCCAATCTCTGCTGTGGAGCATTGCAGCTCCTTCAGGGTTATCTTTGGTCTCTTCGTTGCCTCTCTGATTAATGCCCTTCTTGCCTGGTCCATGAGTTTTGGTGGGCAGCCCCCCCTTTTTTTATAATGAATTTAATGGTGCTCCGTGGGATGTTCAAAGTTTCTGATATTTTTTTATAACCCAACCCTGATCTGTACTTCTCCACAACTTTGTCCCTGACCTGTTTGGAGAGCTCCTTGGTCTTCATGGTGCAGCTTGCTTGGTGGTGCCCCTTGCTTAGTGGTGTTGCAGACTCTGGGGCCTTTCAGAACAGGTGTGTACAGTTGAAGTCGGAAGTTTACATACACCTTAGCCAAATACATTTAAAAAAAAAAATTCTCACAATTCCTGACAATTAATCCTAGTAAAAATTCCCTGTCTTAGGTCAGTTAGGATCACCACTTTATTTTAAGAATGTGAAATGTCAGAATAATAGTAAAGAGATTGATTTATTTCAGCTTTTATTTCTTTCAGCACATTCCCAGTGGGTCAGAAGTTTACATACACTCAATTAGAAATTGGTAGCATTGCCTTTAAGTTGTTTAACTTGGGTCAAACGTTTTGGGTAGCCTTCCACAAGCTTCCCACAATAAGTTGGGTGAATTTTGGCTCATTCCTCCTGACAGAGCTGGTGTAACTGCGTCAGGTTTGAAGGCCTCCTTGCTCGCTCATGCTTTTTCAGTTCTGCCCACACATTTTCTATAGGATTGAGGTCAGGGCTTTGTGATGGCCACTCCAATACCTTGAATTTGTTGTCCTTAAGCCAATTTGCCACAACTTTGGAAGTATGCTGGGGGTCGTTGTTCATTTGGAAGACCCATTTGCGACCAAGCTTTAAACTTCCTGACTAATGTCTTTAGATGTTGCTTCAATATATACACATCATTTTCCTTTCTCATGATGCCATCTTTTTTTGTGAAGGGCACCAGTCCCTCCTGCAGCAAAGCACCCCCAGAACATGATGCTGCCACCCCCGTGCTTCACGGTTGGGATGTTGTTCTTTGGCTTGCAAGCCTCCCCCTTTTTACTCCAAACATAATGATGGTCATTACGGCCAAACAGTTCTATTTTTGCTTCATCAGACCAGAGGAAATTTTTCCAAAAAGTACTGTCTTTGTCCCCGTATGCAGTTGCAAAGCGTAGTCTGGCTTTTTTATGGTGGTTTTGGAGCAGTGGCTTCTTCCTTGCTGAGCAGCCTTTCAAGTTATGTCGATATAGGACTCGTTTTACTGTGGATATAGATACTTTTGTACCTGTTTCCTCGAGCATCTTCACACGCTCCTTTGCTGTTGTTCTGGGATTGATTTGCACTTTTCGCACCAAAGTAGGTCTACAATTTTTTTTCCTGAGGGTTTGGCTGATTTCTTTAGATTTTCCCATAATGACAAGTGAAGAGGTACTGAGTTTTAAGGTAGGCCTTGAAATACATCCACAGGTACACCTCCAATTGACTCAAATGATGTCAATTAGCCTATCAGAAGCTTCTAAAGCCATGACATCATTTTCTGGAATTTTCCAATCTTTTCAAAGGCACAGTCAACTTAGTGTATGTAAACTTCTGACCCACTGGAATTGTGATACTGTGAATTATAAGTGAAATAATCTGTCTGTTAACAATTGTTGGAAAATGTACTTATGTCATGCACAAAGTAGATGTCCTAACCAACAACATGATGAGGTAGACATGCCGGGAGAGGCTATAAACAACATGAAGAGGTAGACATGCTGGGAGAGGCTATAAACAACATGAAGAGGTAGACATGCTGGGAGAGGCTATAAACAACATGATGAGGTAGACATGCCGGGAGAGGCTATAAACAACATGATGAGGTAGACATGCTGGGAGAGGCTATAAACAACATGATGAGGTAGACATGCTGGGAGAGGCTATAAACAACATGATGAGGTAGACATGCTGGGAGAGGCTATAAACAACATGAAGAGGTAGACATGCTGGGAGAGGCTATAAACAACATGAAGAGGTTGACATGCTGGGAGAGGCTATAAACAATATGAAGAGGTAGACATGCTGGGAGAGGCTATAAACAACATGAAGAGGTAGACATGCTGGGAGAGGCTATAAACAACATGAAGAGGTAGACATGCTGGGAGAGGCTATAAACAACATGAAGAGGTTGACATGCTGGGAGAGGCTATAAACAATATGAAGAGGTAGACATGCTGGGAGAGGCTATAAACAACATGAAGAGGTAGACATGCTGGGAGAGGCTATAAACAACATGATGAGGTAGACATGCTGGGAAAGGCTATAAACAATATGATGAGGTAGACATGCTGGGAAAGGCTATAAACAATATGATGAGGTAGACATGCTGGGAGAGGCTATAAACAACATGATGAGGTTGACATGCTGGGAGAGGCTATAAACAACATGAAGAGGTAGACATGCTGGGAGAGGCTATAAACAACATGATGAGGTAGACATGCTGGGAGAGGCTATAAACACTGATCAAAGTAGAAGTTTTTACGGGTGGTTGGCTATTGACAGACAGAGGAGCCTACCACACATTCAACCAGATGCAGAGCTGTCCCCAGACGTAGTAACACAGTTGTTCTCTTGTGATGTGCTTGTTGGTCCAGCACATGTTAAAACACACACATGTCACATGTCATGGCTGGTGTAAATTGGTTACAGAAACATCTTGGGGAATGAAACTATGAAAATCAAGTGGCTTTTTGGGATTTTGAGAGTAAAGTTATTGTTTATTTCTTAAATTGTAGTGATATTATGCATTTTTTAAATGGAACTTTGTACTGCAAAGCTGCTTGAGGTGTTAAAATCCCATTTGTCAAGCGACATTTTTAGCTTGGCCTTTAATCAATAACATATTTAGCTTGGCCTTTAATCAATAACAGATTTAGCTTGGCCTTTAATCAATAACACTTTTAGCTTGGCCTTTAATCAATAACACTTTTAGCTTGGCCTTTAATCAATGAGGGCTTTTTTGCTTTATGTTCTTTGATAACATTTGAACTCTTTTATTGCCTTGCTTGTTTTCACATGTTATTGCTTAAGGTGTGTTGCTAATTTAAATGCACTTCATATACAGTTTGCATTTAAGTTTGATTTGATATTGGATCATTATTTGATGATTGTGTTACTATAGACTCCATTAAATGTATAGTTTATCATTCCTATTAAGCCATTTTTAAAATGTGTGAACTAGGTTATAGGCCTACAAAATACACTAGGATATAGGCCTACTAAATACACTAGGTTATAGACCAACTAAATACACTAGGATATAGCCTACTAAATACACTAGGATATAGGCCTACTAAATACACTAGGATATAGGTAACAGTGTGGGTTCCGTCCCTCTCTTCGCCCCAACCTGGGCTCGAACCAGGGACCCTTGCACACATCAACAACTGACACCCACCGAAGCATCGTTACCCATCGCGCCACAAAAGCTGCGGCCCTTGCAACGCAAGGGGAAACCCTACTTCAAGTCTCAGAGCGAGGGACGTCACTGATTGAAACGCTATTAGCGCACACCACCGCTAACTAACTAGCCATTTCACATCGGTTACACCACCGCTAACTAACTAGCCATTTCACATCGGTTACATATAGCCTACTAAATACACTAGGATATAGGCCTACTAAATACACTAGGTTATAGCCTACTAAATACACTAGGATATAGGCTTACTAAATACACTAGGTTATAGACCTACTAAATACACTAGGATATAGGCCTACTAAATACACTAGGATATAGGCCTACTAAATACACTAGGATATAGGCCTACTAAATACACTAGGATATAGGACTACTAAATACACTAGGTTATAGCCTACTAAATACACTAGGATATAGGCTTACTAAATACACTAGGTTATAGGCCTACTAAATACACTAGGTTATAGACCAACTAAATACACTAGGATATAGGCCTACTAAATACACTAGGTTATAGACCTACTAAATACACTAGGATATAGGCCTACTAAATACACTAGGATATAGGCCTACCAAATACACTAGGATATAGGCTACTAAATACACTAGGATATAGGACTACTAAATACACTAGGATATAGGCTACTAAATACACTAGGATATAGCCTACTAAATACACTAGGATATATGCCTACTAAATACACTAGGCTATAGACCTACTAAATACACTAGGTTATAGGCCTACTAAATAAATGTTTGGAGTAGATTGCCTTCTGAGCTGAACTGGGGCATGATAGGAGGACAATAGACCAGCTGTTAGGGGCTGTTAGCATGTGTAAAGATGTAAGAATGTGTTTTCATGTTATTATGTGTTGGGACAGCCTGTGGGACCTAGAATAGTGTTAAATATAAAGACATTTAAATATACAGACAATTTAATATTATTATCATATATATAAAAAATATAATTGTTGTCACATGTATCTTCGTCTTCTGACGATATAACGAAATCGTCGTCGGAAAAGGATGACCAATACGCAGCAGAGTCGATATAGTTCATCTTGAACATTTAATTAAATCAACACGAATACAAAAAACAACAAACAAGAAAACGAACGATAAACTGACAGTCTGGCAAAGCCTAGGGCTGAACACAGAACAATCACCCACAAATCACAAACACACCCTTATATATGGGACTCTCAATCAAAGGCAGATAGACAACACCTGCCTTCAACTGAGAGTCCCAGCCCCAATTAACCAACATAGAAACACACTCACCAGAATAGACATAGAAATACATAAACATAGACTATAAACCAAAACCCCGGAAATACTAAATCAAACCCCCCTTTGAACAAACACACCACTATGAACCACATAAAACAAATACCCTCTGTCACGCCCTGACCAAACTACAAAACAATTAACCTTATATACTGGCCAGGACGTGACAATTGTAAACTTTGCTTTACAGACAGTGGTGAGAATGAGGCAGGCTGCAATGCAGGGGGAGACAGGTAGGACAGGATGGAAGCAGACAAAGGTTATCCAATCATTTTGACAGGTGGTACAGGAAGCAGACAGATGTTATCCTAGCATTTTGACAGGTGGAACAGGAAGCAGACAGATGTTATCCTAGCATTTTGACAGGTGGTACAGGAAGCAGACAGATGTTATCCTAGCATTTTGACAGGTGGAACAGGAAGCAGACAGATGTTATCCTAGCATTTTGACAGGTGGTACAGGAAGCAGACAGATGTTATCCTAGCATTTTGACAGGTGGTACAGGAAGCAGACAGATGCTATCCTAGCATTTTGACAGGTGACTAAAGCCACACCTACACTGTTAACAACAGAATATGTGCAATCAAACAATACAGTTGTTTTCTATCGGCGTTGGAGTTTAGAGTTTCCCTTTTCAACGGTTGACATGCAACACTTCTAGTGTAGTTCTGAAGCTAAAGTAAAAACCTAGTCAGTTCAACCCAAATCTATTTTCCTCATTTAACCCAACCCCTCTGAATCAGAGAGGTGCGGAGGGGCTGCCTTAATCGACGTCAATCCGCGCCCCGGGAACAGCTGTTATTGGGGGTTGACTGCCTTGCTCAAGGGAAGAAAGGCAGATTAATCCACCTTGCCGCACAGGGATACGAAGCAGCGACCCACCACTAGGCTACCTGTCGCTAGCAGACAAATACATTGTAGAATAACCATAAACACACATCAGGGGAGTGGGTCGTATTGAGTAGTAGGTTGTGTGGAAGAGCATGTTGTAATGTACATGGACCACTGCCTCTGCATGTAGGATTTACAGTGAAACATGATTGACTCAGCCGTAATGGGATTTAGACGTTTTGACAAAGACAGGCAGTCGATAAGCCCTTCAAACCGCTGACACACCCACAGAATCACGACTAGAACTGAAAGGAGATATTTTATACAGCTATGTTCCATTCGCTATACCTACCTGCTTAATACAAACTAGTGCTCAATGCAGACCCACTCTCGTATTCTGCATCCCAAATGGTACCCTATTACCTGTGTAGTGCACTAGGCTTGACCAGGGCCCCTAGCGAATAGGGGGCCGTTTGGGATGCATCCCACGTCTCCTAGCAACACCATGTTGGACTGTTTCTTCTCTCTGTCGGCTGTTAGCAATCAGAAGGAGGCTGGGGAATGATTGGAGGTTCAGCGAGAGTATTTCAGTCCGGCTTTGCTGAGCAATACCTCAGAGTGACAGGTGTGGATGTCATGACTATCGATCATCATCAACCTGCAGTGCATACATAGTACAAGAGCCCGTTCAATTACTGCTTCACAACAACACAACCCCTTCCTGTTCTGAATAGAGGTCCACAAAAGGGCCAGATTATTCAATAGTGATGCTTACTATACTATACTGAAACCTGTTTCTTCATATGATATACAGTGCCTTCAGAAAGTACACTACAATGTACTGAATATTGTGATGGTGACATGATAATGCTGGCATGGCAATGCTGTCATGGTAATGCTGCCATGATAATGGGGTTACGATAATGGGTTTATTGTGATGGCTACATGATAATGCTGTCATGGGAATGCTGATGTGATCATGCAGTTGTGATAATGATGTCATTGTAATGATGTCGTGGTAATGATGTCATGATAATGCAGTCATTAAAATAATGCTATCCATTGCTGATAGTGTGTTGACATCCCTTCTTTCACACTCTTTTTTGCAACTTGGCTACCTGCTAAAACTTTGTTTTTTTAACCTTTTAATCAAACTCTGTACTTAACAAAATCACTAATGTCTTAGTTTTGTCTTCAATCAACTTTTTTTTATTCAACTTTTTCACCCTTGAAGCTTCATCTGGACACAGATCAGCAGGACCTCCACCACCTCAAAAAGCGAAGAAACGTGATGCCTTCTAATGCCAGTCAATGTTCTCATAATGGAGAACTATCACCTCACGGTGAGAATAGTTGAGTTGCAAGCCAGATGTAATTGTTAGGCAAGGGCAATAGAAGTGTAGGAAAAGATGAAACAGTATCTGTGCCACAAGTTAATACATTTACATTTTAGTCATTTAACAGACGCTCTTATCCAGAGCGACTCACAGTAGTGAATATATACGTTTCATTTCATGCATTTTTCATTTTTTGTTGTACTGGTTCCCCATGGGAATTGAACCCACAACCCTGGCAAGGCACACACTATGCTGGCGTTGCAAACACCATGCTCTACCAACTGAGCCACAGGGAAGACTGTATACAGATAGTAGTATAAACTCCCCAGCACAGTCCCCACAGCTATTTTCTCAAGGCTTCTAAAAAGAAATGCTGTTGGAATGCTCAACCGGTGTCGCTCATTCAGCCGACAAAAAGTTTCAACCTTTCAGCCTCACAAAGGGATTGTTCTCTTTCTCTCTGCTCCTCATTTCTCTTTAGACTGGCACAGTCATCAACTTCTCTGCTCTGTTTTAAGATCACACTTTTACAATATATTATATATATTAGTAACATTTCTCAATATGCTTCAAATAACATTGTTAGAAGAGATACAGTATCCTTCAGAAAGTATTCAGACCCCTTGACTTTTTACACATTTTCTTACTTTACAGCCTTATTCTAAAATTGATTAAATGACCTCTTTTCCTCATCAATCTACACACAATACCACATTGTGACAAAGTGAAAAAAGGTTTTTAGACATTTCTGCAAATTTATTCAAAATGAAAAACAGAAATACCTTATTTACATAAGTATTCAAACCATTTGCTATGAGACTCTAAATTGAGCTCAGGTGCATCCTGTTTCCATTGATCATCCTTGAGATGTTTCTACAACTTGATTGGAGTCCACATGTAGTAAATTCAATAAATTGGACATGATTTGGAAAGACACACACCTGTCTTTATAAGGTCCCTCAGTTGACAGTGCATGTCAGAGCAAAAACCAAGCAATGAGATCAAAATGATTGTCCTTAGAGCTCAGAGACAGGATTGTGTTGAGGTTTAGATCTGGGGAAGGGTACCAAAAAATGTCCGCAGCATTGAAGGTCCCCAAAAACACACTGGCCTCTATCATTCTGCTTTGCTTTATCTTGGCCAGGTCACAGTTGTAAATGAGAACTTGTTCTCAACTAGCCTTAAATATATATATTCTTAAATGGAAGAAGTTTGGAAGCACCAAGACTCCTCCTAGAGCTGGCCGCCCGGCCAAACTGAGCAATCGGGGGAGAAGGGCCTTGGTCACGGAGGTCACCAAGTACCCGATAGTCACTCTGACAGAGCTCCAGAGTTCCTCTGTGGGGATGGGAGAACCTTCCAGAAGGAAAACCATCTCTGCAGCATTCCACTAATCAGGCCTTTACGGTAGAGTGGCCAGACGGAAGCCACTCCTGCTGAATGCCAAGCATCACGTCTTGGCTAGCTAGCAGTGGGTTTGATGATGACTAGGTGTGTTGACTAAGTCTGGAGTCTGGGGAACGGGGTCGCGTCGCGGCGGACGAAAATAGCTGGCTAGCTAACCTCGATGATTACTCTAAACTACACAATTATCTTATCTACAAAGACAGCTATGTAGCTAGCTAACACTACACTAATCAAATCGTTCCGTTGTAATGTATTAGTTTCTACAGTGCTGCTAGTCGGTAGAAGTTGGCTAGCAGTGTTGACTGAGTTTGGAGAACGCGTCGCGGAGGACGAAAATAGCTGGCTAGCTAACCTCGATAATTACTCTAAACTACACAATTATCTTTGATACAAAGACAGCTATGTAGCTAGCTAAAAAAAATTGCTCAGATCAAACAAATCAAACCGTTGTAATATAATGAAATGTAATATTACCTGCGGAGCGAGGTGCAGCTCGACTACTCGCTCCAAACCCGGACTACTAACCCGGACTACTCAACACGACTACTCGCTCCAAACCCGGACTACTCGGACTCCTAACCCGGACTCCTAACCCGGACTACTAACCCGGACTACTCGGACTCCTAACCCGGACTACTCAACACGACTACTCGCTCCAAACCCGGACTCCTAACCCGGACTACTCAACACGACTACTCGCTCCAAACCCGGACTACTAACCCGGACTACTCAACACGACTACTCGCTCCAAACCCGGACTCCTAACCCGGACTACTCAACACGACTACTCGCTCCAAACCCGGACTCCTAACCCGGACTACCCAACACGACTACTCGCTCCAAACCCGGACTCCTAACCCGGACTACTCAACACGACTACTCGCTCCAAACCCGGACTCCTAACCCGGACTACTCAACACGACTACTCGCTCCAAACCCGGACTCCTAACCCGGACTACTCAACACGACTACTCGCTCCAAACCCGGACTCCTAACCCGGACTACTCAACACGACTACTCGCTCCAAACCCGGACTCCTAACCCGGACTACTCAACACGACTACTCGCTCCAAACCCGGACTACTAACCCGGACTACTCAACACGACTACTCGCTCCAAACCCGGACTCCTAACCCGGACTACTCAACACGACTACTCGCTCCAAACCCGGACTACTAACCCGGACTACTCAACACGACTACTCGCTCCAAACCCGGACTCCTAACCCGGACTACTCAACACGACTACTCGCTCCAAACCCGGACTACTAACCCGGACTACTCAACACGACTACTCGCTCCAAACCCGGACTCCTAACCCGGACTACTCAACACGACTACTCGCTCCAAACCCGGACTCCTAACCCGGACTACTCAACACGACTACTCGCTCCAAACCCGGACTCCTAACCCGGACTACTCAACACGACTACTCGCTCCAAACCCGGACTCCTAACCCGGACTACTCAACACGACTACTCGCTCCAAACCCGGACTACTAACCCGGACTACTCAACACGACTACTCGCTCCAAACCCGGACTCCTAACCCGGACTACTCAACACGACTACTCGCTCCAAACCCGGACTACTAACCCGGACTACTCAACACGACTACTCGCTCCAAACCCGGACTCCTAACCCGGACTACTCAACACGACTACTCGCTCCAAACCCGGACTACTAACCCGGACTACTCAACACGACTACTCGCTCCAAACCCGGACTCCTAACCCGGACTACTCAACACGACTACTCGCTCCAAACCCGGACTCCTAACCCGGACTACTCAACACGACTACTCGCTCCAAACCCGGACTACTAACCCGGACTACTCAACACGACTACTCGCTCCAAACCCGGACTCCTAACCCGGACTACTCAACACGACTACTCGCTCCAAACCCGGACTACTAACCCGGACTACTCAACACGACTACTCGCTCCAAACCCATGAAGTCTTGTTCTTTCCCTTTATTCTGCTGTCTGTGCCTAATAATGTTTGTACCATGTTTTATGCTGCTACCATGTTGTTGTTATGTTGTGTTGCTGCCATAATGTGTTGTTGTCTTAGGTCACTCTTTATGTAGTGCTGTCTCTCTTGTCGTGATGTGTGTTTTGTCCTGTATATTTGTTTAATTAATTTTCATTTTTAATCCCAGGCCCCCTCCCCGCAGGAGGCCTTTTGGTAGGCCATCATTGTAAATAAGAATTTGTTCTTAACTGACCTGCCTAGTTAAACAAAGTTTACATAAAGGTTAAATAAAATAAAATAAATAAATTAGCGGACTGCAGCCTGCACTACACCTGCTATACAGGTTACAAGGACAACTTGTGTAGACTTGCTTTTTTGAGCCAGACCTGGTCTAAAGTAGTGGTGTTGTTGTGAGAGCCAGACCTGGTCTAAGGTAGTGGTGTTGTTGTGAGAGCCAGACCTGGTCTAAAGTAGTGGTGTTGTTGTGAGAGCCAGACCTGGTCTAAAGTAGTGATGTTGTTGTGAGAGCCAGACCTGGTCTAAAGTAGTGATGTTGTTGTGAGAGCCAGACCTGGTCTAAAGTAGTGGTGTTGTTGTGAGGGCCAGACCTGGTCTAAAGTAGTGGTGTTGTTGTGAGGGTCAGTCTTTGTTTACCTGCCCTGAACAGTGCTGCTAACCACCATCCATCTACATTGAACACTGCACTAACAGAACCTTAACATTGTTATAAAATAGCCTTAAACCCTATATAGCAAATACTCTACTACCCACAATGCACAGTCTTTGGTTGTCATTGTCTTGACCTTAGCCTTATTTTAACACAGCCCACTGCTAACAGAGCCATCCCATACTCAATAGACCATTCAGTTGTTGTTGACGTGCTGTTTGTGTTCAGTTAGCATTGGCTGTGCCCCAAATGGCACCGTATTCTCTATGTAGACCCCATACAGCTCTGGTCAAAAGAAGTGCTCTACGTAGGGAGTAGGGTGCCATTTGAGACATAGGGTATTGAGAAAATGAGGAGCTGAGAGGATTTGGGAAAATAACCAGATGTGTGCGAAGGAAGTTAGACCTCAGTCGCCATGGGCTATCATTATAACCTTTTGCTTGGTTTCTGAAGGGGCTTTGCAGTTTATTTATTTTATTCAAATAAATATTGTTTACGTAGAGTTCTCTTTTTAATGAAGGACATACTCTGTTAAAAGACCAGAACTATGTCATTAGACTCTAACGAAGCAACGGGATTTGCCAAATAAAAAATGTGATGCTGTTATGAGGTTTGATAATGCTTTATCCTTTATTTACATTTTAGTCATTTAGCAGACACGCTTATCCAGAGCGACTTACAGTAGTGAATGCATACATTTCATTTTTATTTTTTTTCATACTGGTCCCCCGTGGGAATCGAACCCACAAACCTGGCATTGCAAACACCATGCTCTACCAACTGAGCCACACGGGACCACAGGACCAATCATCTCTACAGAACCTCTCAAGCTCTGTCAGGTTGAAAGGGGAGCATCACAAAACAGCTATTCTCAGGTCTCTCCAGAGATGTTCAATCGGGTTCTCGTCTGGGCTCTGGCTGGGCCACTCAAGGACATTCAGAGACTTGTCCTGAAGCCACTCCTGCGTTGTCTTGGCTGTGTGCTTAACGTTGTTGTCCTGTTGGAAGGTGAACCTTCACCCCAGTCTGAGGTCCTGAGTGCTCTGGACCAGGTTTTCGTCAATTATCTTTCTGTACTTTGCTCCGTTCATCTTTCCCTCAATCCTGACTAGTCTCCCAGTCCCTGAAAAACATACCCTCATGCCACCACCATGCTTCACCGTAGAGATGGTGCCAGGTTTCCTCAAGACGTGATGCTTGGCATTCAGGAGGAGTGGCTCCTGAATGACGTTAGAGGAGGGGTTAATGTTAGAGGGGGGTTTAATGTTAGAGGGAGGGTTAATGTTAGAGGGAGGGTTAATGTTAGAGGGTTAATGTTAGAGGGAGGGTTAATGTTAGAGGGAGGGTTAATGTTAGAGGGGGGGTTAATGTTAGAGGTAAGGTTAATGTTAGAGGGTTAATGTTAGAGGGAGGGATAATGTTAGAGGGAGGGTTAATGTTAGAGGGAGGGTTAATGTGAGAGGTAGGGTTAATGTTAGAGCGTTAATGTTAGAGGAAGGGTTAATGTTAGAGGGTTAATGTTACAGGGTTAATGTTAGAGGGAGGGTTAATGTTAGAGGGAAAGTTAATGTTAGAGGGTTAATGTTAGAGGGAGGGTTAATGTTAGAGGGTTAATGTTAGAGGGAGGGTTACTGTTAGAGGGAGGGTTAATGTTAGAGGGAGGGTTAATGCTAGAGGGTTAATGTTAGAAGGAGGGTTAATGTTAGAAGGAGGGTTAATGTTAGAGGGTTAATGTTAGAGGTAGGGTTAATGTTAGAGGGAGGGTTAATGTTAGAAGGTTAATGTTAGAGGGTTAATGTTAGAGGGAGGGTTAATGTTAGAGGGAGGGGTAATGTTAGAGGGAGGGTTAATGTTAGAGGGAGGGTTAATGTTAGAGGGAGGGTTAATGTTAGAGGGTTAATGTTAGAGGGAGGGTTAATGTTAGAGGGGGGTTAATGTTAGAGGGAGGGTTAATGTTAGAGGGAGGGTTAATGTTAGAGGGAGGGTTAATGTTAGAGGGAGGGTTAATGTTAGAGGGAGGGTTAATGTTAGAGGGTTAATGTTAGAGGTAGGGTTAATGTTAGAAGGAGGGTTAATGTTAGAGGGTTAATGTTAGAGGGTTAATGTTAGAGGGAGGGTTAATGTTAGAGGGAGGGGTAATGTTAGAGGGAGGGTTAATGTTAGAGGGAGGGTTAATGTTAGAGGAAGGGTTAATGTTAGAGGGTTAATGTTAGAGGGAGGGTTAATGTTAGAGGGGGGTTAATGTTAGAGGGAGGGTTAATGTTAGAGGTAGGGGTAATGTTAGAGGGTTAATGTTAGAGGGAGGATTAATGTTAGAGGGTTAATGTTAGAGGGTTAATGTTAGAGGGAGGGTTAATGTTAGAGGGAGGGTTAATGTTAGAGGGAGGGTTAATGTTAGATGGAGGGTTAATGTTAGAGGGAGGGTTAATGTTAGAGGGAGGGATAATGTTAGAGGGAGGGTTAATGTTAGAGGGAGATTTAATGTTAGAGGGAGGGTTAATGTTAGAGGGAGGGATAATGTTAGAGGGTTAATGTTAGAGGGTTAATGTTAGAGGGAGGGTTAATGTTAGAGGGAGGGTTAATGTTAGAGGGAGGGTTAATGTTAGATGGAGGGTTAATGTTAGAGGGAGGGTTAATGTTAGAGGGAGGGATAATGTTAGAGGGAGGGTTAATGTTAGAGGGAGATTTAATGTTAGAGGGAGGGTTAATGTTAGAGGGAGGGTTAATGTTAGAGGGGGGGTTAATGTTAGAGGGGGGTTTAATGTTAGAGGGAGGGTTAATGTTAGAGGGAGGGTTAATGTTAGAGGGTTAATGTTAGAGGGAGGGTTAATGTTAGAGGGAGGATTAATGTTAGAGGTAGGGTTAATGTTAGAGGGAGGGTTAATGTTAGAGGGGGGGTTAATGTTAGAGGGAGGGTTAATGTTAGAGGGAGGGTTAATGTTAGAGGGTTACTGTTAGAGGGAGGGTTAATGTTAGAGGGTTAATGTTAGAGGGAGGGTTAATGTTAGAGGGAGGGGTAATGTTAGAGGGGGGGTTAATGTTAGAGGGAGGGTTAATGTTAGAGGGAGGGTTAATGTTAGAGGGTTAATGTTAGAGGGAGGGTTAATGTTAGAGGGGGGTTAATGTTAGCGGGAGGGTTAATGTTAGAGGTAGGGGTAATGTTAGAGGGTTAATGTTAGAGGGAGGGTTAATGTTAGAGGGTTAATGTTAGAGGGTTAATTTTAGAGGGAGGGTTAATGTTAGAGGGAGGGTTAATGTTAGAGGGAGGGTTAATGTTAGAGGGAGGGTTAATGTTAGAGGGAGATTTAATGTTAGAGGGAGGGTTAATGTTAGAGGGAGGGTTAATGTTAGAGGGGGGTTTAATGTTAGAGGGAGGGTTAATGTTAGAGGGAGGGTTAATGTTAGAGGGTTAATGTTAGAGGGAGGGTTAATGTTAGAGGGAGGGTTAATGTTAGAGGGAGGGTTAATGTTAGAGGGTGGGTTAATGTTAGAGGGGGGATTAATTTTAGAGGGAGGGTTAATGTTAGAGGGAGGGTTAATGTAAGAGGGTTAATGTTAGAGGGAGGGGTAATGTTAGAGGGTTAATGTTAGAGGGAGGGTTAATGTTAGAGGGTTAATGTTAGAGGGAGGGATAATGTTAGAGGGAGGGGTAATGTTAGAGGGAGGGTTAATGTTAGAGGGGGGTTTAATGTTAGAGGGAGGGTTAATGTTAGAGGGAGGGTTAATGTTAGAGGGTAGATGTTAGAGGGAGGGTTAATGTTAGAGGGAGGGTTAATGTTAGAGGTAGGGTTAATGTTAGAGGGAGGGTTAATGTTAGAGGGTGGGTTAATGTTAGAGGGGGGATTAATTTTAGAGGGAGGGTTAATGTTAGAGGGAGGGTTAATGTAAGAGGGTTAATGTTAGAGGGAGGGTTAATGTTAGAGGGTTAATGTTAGAGGGAGGGTTAATGTTAGAGGGTTAATGTTAGAGGGAGGGATAATGTTAGAGGGAGGGGTAATGTTAGAGGGGGGGTTAATGTTAGAGGTAGGGTTAATGTTAGAGGGAGTGTTAATGTTAGAAGGTTAATGTTAGAGGGTTAATGTTAGAGGGAGGGTTAATGTTAGAGGGAGGGGTAATGTTAGAGGGAGGGTTAATGTTAGAGGGAGGGTTAATGTTAGAGGGAGTGTTAATGTTAGAGGGTTAATGTTAGAGGGAGGGTTAATGTTAGAGGGGGGCTAATGTTAGAGGGAGGGTTAATGTTAGAGGGAGGGTTAATGTTAGAGGGAGAGTTAATGTTAGAGGGAGGGTTAATGTTAGAGGGTTAATGTTAGAGGTAGGGTTAATGTTAGAGGGGTTAATGTTAGAGGGAGGGTTAATGTTAGAGGGAGGGGTAATGTTAGAGGGAGGGTTAATGTTAGAGGGAGGGTTAATGTTAGAGGAAGGGTTAATGTTAGAGGGTTAATGTTAGAGGGAGGGTTAATGTTAGAGGGGGGTTAATGTTAGAGGGAGGGTTAATGTTAGAGGTAGGGGTAATGTTAGAGGGTTAATGTTAGAGGGAGGGTTAATGTTAGAGGGTTAATGTTAGAGGGTTAATGTTAGAGGGAGGGTTAATGTTAGAGGGAGGGTTAATGTTAGAGGGAGGGTTAATGTTAGATGGAGGGTTAATGTTAGAGGGAGGGTTAATGTTAGAGGGAGGGATAATGTTAGAGGGAGGTTTAATGTTAGAGGGAGATTTAATGTTAGAGGGAGGGTTAATGTTAGAGGGAGGGTTAATGTTAGAGGGGGGGTTAATGTTAGAGGGGGGTTTAATGTTAGAGGGAGGGTTAATGTTAGAGGGAGGGTTAATGTTAGAGGGTTAATGTTAGAGGGAGGGTTAATGTTAGAGGGAGGGTTAATGTTAGAGGTAGGGTTAATGTTAGAGGGAGGGTTAATGTTAGAGGGGGGGTTAATGTTAGAGGGAGGGTTAATGTTAGAGGGAGGGTTAATGTTAAAGGGAGGGGTAATGTTAGAGGGAGGGGTAATGTTAGAGGGAGGGGTAATGTTAGAGGGTTAATGTTAGAGGGAGGGTTAATGTTAGAGTGTTAATGTTAGAGGGAGGGTTAATGTTAGAGGGAAGGGTAATGTTAGAGGGGGGGTTAATGTTAGAGGGTGGGTTAATGTTAGAGGGGGGATTAATTTTAGAGGGAGGGTTAATGTTAGAGGGAGGGTTAATGTAAGAGGGTTAATGTTAGAGGGAGGGGTAATGTTAGAGGGAGGGTTAATGTTAGAGGGTTAATGTTAGAGGGAGGGTTAATGTTAGAGGGTTAATGTTAGAGGGAGGGATAATGTTAGAGGGAGGGGTAATGTTAGAGGGGGGTTAATGTTAGAGGTAGGGTTAATATTAGAGGGAGTGTTAATGTTAGAAGGTTAATGTTAGAGGGTTAATGTTAGAGGGAGGGTTAATGTTAGACGGAGGGGTAATGTTAGAGGGAGGGTTAATGTTAGAGGGAGGGTTAATGTTAGAGGGAGGGTTAATGTTAGAGGGTAAATGTTAGAGGGAGGGTTAATGTTAGAGGGGGGCTAATGTTAGAGGGAGGGTTAATGTTAGAGGGAGGGTTAATGTTAGAGGGAGGGTTAATGTTAGAGGGGGGTTAATGTTAGAGGGAGGGTTAATGTTAGAGGTAGGGGTAATGTTAGAGGGTTAATGTTAGAGGGAGGGTTAATGTTAGAGGGTTAATGTTAGAGGGAGGGTTAATGTTAGAGGGAGGGTTAATGTTAGAGGTAGGGTTAATGTTAGAGGGAGGGTTAATGTTAGAGGGGGGGTTAATGTTAGAGGGAGGGTTAATGTTAGAGGGAGGGTTAATGTTAGAGGGAGGGGTAATGTTAGAGGGAGGGGTAATGTTAAAGGGAGGGTTAATGTTAGAGGGGTTAATGTTAGAGGGAGGGTTAATGTTAGAGTGTTAATGTTAGAGGGAGGGTTAATGTTAGAGGGAAGGGTAATGTTAGAGGGGGGGGTTAATGTTAGAGGGTGGGTTAATGTTAGAGGGGGGATTAATTTTAGAGGGAGGGTTAATGTTAGAGGGAGGGTTAATGTAAGAGGGTTAATGTTAGAGGGAGGGGTAATGTTAGAGGGAGGGTTAATGTTAGAGGGTTAATGTTAGAGGGAGGGTTAATGTTAGAGGGTTAATGTTAGAGGGAGGGATAATGTTAGAGGGAGGGGTAATGTTAGAGGGGGGGTTAATGTTAGAGGTAGGGTTAATATTAGAGGGAGTGTTAATGTTAGAAGGTTAATGTTAGAGGGTTAATGTTAGAGGGAGGGTTAATGTTAGAGGGAGGGGTAATGTTAGAGGGAGGGTTAATGTTAGAGGGAGGGTTAATGTTAGAGGGAGAATTAATGTTAGAGGGTAAATGTTAGAGGGAGGGTTAATGTTAGAGGGGGGCTAATGTTAGAGGGAGGGTTAATGTTAGAGGGAGGGTTAATGTTAGAGGGAGGGTTAATGTTAGAGGGAGGGTTAATGTTAGAGGGTTAATGTTAGAGGGAGGGGTAATGTTAGAGGGAGGGTTAATGTTAGAGGAAGGGTTAATGTTAGAGGGTTAATGTTAGAGGAGGGTTAATGTTAGAGGGGGGTTAATGTTAGAGGGGAGGGTTAATGTTAGAGGTAGGGGTAATGTTAGAGGGTTAATGTTAGAGGGAGGGTTAATGTTAGAGGGTTAATGTTAGAGGGTTAATGTTAGAGGGAGGGTTAATGTTAGAGGGAGGGTTAATGTTAGAGGGAGGGTTAATGTTAGAGGGAGGGATAATGTTAGAGGGAGGGTTAATGTTAGAGGGAGATTTAATGTTAGAGGGAGGGTTAATGTTAGAGGGAGGGTTAATGTTAGAGGGGGGTTAATGTTAGAGGGGGGTTTAATGTTAGAGGGAGGTTAATGTTAGAGGGAGGGTTAATGTTAGAGGGTTAATGTTAGAGGGAGGGTAATGTTAGAGGGAGGGTTAATGTTAGAGGGGGGTTAATGTTAGAGGGAGGGGTAATGTTAGAGGGAGGGTAATGTTAGAGGGAGGGTTAATGTTAGAGGGTTAATGTTAGAGGGAGGGGTAATGTTAGAGGGAGGGTTAATGTTAGAGGGTTAATGTTAGAGGGAGGGTTAATGTTAGAGGGTTAATGTTAGAGAGAGGGTTAATGTTAGAGGGAGGGGTAATGTTAGAGGGGGGTTAATGTTAGAGGGAGGGTTAATGTTAGAGGGAGGGTTAATGTTAGAGGGAGGGTTAATGTTAGAGGGGGGTTAATGTTAGCGGGAGGGTTAATGTTAGAGGTAGGGGTAATGTTAGAGGGTTAATGTTAGAGGGAGGGTTAATGTTAGAGGGTTAATGTTAGAGGGTTAATGTTAGAGGGAGGATTAATGTTAGAGGGAGGGTTAATGTTAGAGGGAGGGTTAATGTTAGAGGGAGGGTTAATGTTAGAGGGAGATTAATGTTAGAGGGAGGGTTAATGTTAGAGGGAGGGTTAATGTTAGAGGGGGGGTTAATGTTAGAGAGGGGTTTAATGTTAGAGGAAGGGTTAATGTTAGAGGGAGGGTTAATGTTAGAGGGTTAATGTTACAGGGAGGGTTAATGTTAGAGGGAGGGTTAATGTTAGAGGTAGGGTTAATGTTAGAGGGAGGGTTAATGTTAGAGGGTGGGTTAATGTTAGAGGGGGGATTAATTTTAGAGTGAGGGTTAATGTTAGAGGGAGGGTTAATGTAAGAGGGTTAATGTTAGAGGGAGGGGTAATGTTAGAGGGAGGGTTAATGTTAGAGGGTTAATGTTAGAGGGAGGGTTAATGTTAGAGGGTTAATGTTAGAGGGAGGGATAATGTTAGAGGGAGGGTTAATGTTAGAGGGGGGGTTAATGTTAGAGGGAGGGTTAATGTTAGAGGGAGGGTTAATGTCTGAGGGTTAATGTTAGAGGGAGGGTTAATGTTAGAGGGAGGGTTAATGTTAGAGGTAGGGTTAATGTTAGAGGGAGGGTTAATGTTAGAGGGGGGGTTAATGTTAGACGGGGGGATTAATGTTAGAGGGAGGGTTAATGTTAGAGGGAGGGTTAATGTTAGAGGGTTAATGGTAGAGGGAGGGGTAATGTTAGAGGGAAGGGTAATGTTAGAGGGAGGGTTAATGTTAGAGGGTTAATGTTAGAGGGTTAATGTTAGAGGGAGGGTTAATGTTAGAGGGAGGGTTAATGTTAGAGGGGGGTTAATGTTAGAGGGGGGTTAATGTTAGAGGGTTAATGTTAGAGGTAGGGTTAATGTTAGAGGGTTAATGTTAGAGGGAGGGATAATGTTAGAGGGAGGGTTAATGTTAGAGGGAGGGTTAATGTTAGAGGGAGGGTTAATGTTAGAGGGGGGTTAATGTTAGAGGAGGGTTAATGTTAGAGGTAGGGTTAATGTTAGAGGTAGTGTTAATGTTAGAGGGAGGGTTAATGTTAGAGGGTTAATGTTAGAGGGAGGGTTAATGTTAGAGGGAGGGTTAATGTTAGAGGGTTAATGTTAGAGGGAGGGTTAATGTTAGAGGGAGGGTTAATGTTAGAGGGAGGGTTAATGTTAGAGGGAGGGTAAATGTTAGAGGGAGGGTTAATGCTAGAGGGTTAATGTTAGAGGGAGGGTTAATGTTAGAAGGAGGGTTAATGTTAGAGGGTTAATGTTAGAGGTAGGGTTAATGTTAGAGGGAGGGTTAATGTTAGAGGGTGGGTTAATGTTAGAGGGGGGATTAATTTTAGAGGGAGGGTTAATGTTAGAGGGAGGGTTAATGTAAGAGTGTTAATGTTAGAGGGAGGGGTAATGTTAGAGGGAGGGTTAATGTTAGAGGGTTAATGTTAGAGGGAGGGTTAATGTTAGAGGGCTAATGTTAGAGGGAGGGATAATGTTAGAGGGAGGGGTAATGTTAGAGGGGGGGGTTAATGTTAGAGGGAGGGTTAATGTTAGAGGGAGGGTTAATGTCTGAGGGTTAATGTTAGAGGGAGGGTTAATGTTAGAGGGAGGGTTAATGTTAGAGGTAGGGTTAATGTTAGAGGGAGGGTTAATGTTAGAGGGGGGTTAATGTTAGAGGGGGGGATTAATGTTAGAGGGAGGGTTAATGTTAGAGGGAGGGTTAATGTTAGAGGGTTAATGTTAGAGGGAGGGGTAATGTTAGAGGGAAGGGTAATGTTAGAGGGAGGGTTAATGTTAGAGGGTTAATGTTAGAGGGTTAATGTTAGAGGGAGGGTTAATGTTAGAGGGAGGGTTAATGTTAGAGATAGGGTTAATGTTAGAGGGAGGGTTAATGTTAGAGGGAGGGTTAATGTTAGAGGTAGGGTTAATGTTAGAGGGAGGGTTAATGTTAGAGGGGGGTTAATGTTAGAGGGGGGTTAATGTTAGAGGGTTAATGTTAGAGGTAGGGTTAATGTTAGAGGGTTAATGTTAGAGGGAGGGATAATGTTAGAGGGAGGGTTAATGTTAGAGGGAGGGTTAATGTGAGAGGTAGGGTTAATGTTAGAGGGAGGGTTAATGTTAGAGGGACGGTTAATGTTAGAGGTAGTGTTACATTTACATTTTACATTTAAGTCATTTAGCAGACGCTCTTATCCAGAGCGACTTACAAATTGGTGCATTCACCTATAATATCCAGTAGAACAACACTTTACAATAGTGCATCTAAATCCTTTAAAGGGGGGGGGGGGTTAGAAGGATTACTTTATCCTATCCCAGGTATTCCTTAAAGAGGTGGGGTTTCAGGTGTCTCCGGAAGGTGGTGATTGACTCCGCTGTCCTGGCATCGTGAGGGAGATTGTTCCACCATTGGGGTGCCAGAGCGGCGAACAGTTTTGACTGGGCTGAGCGGGAACTGTGCTTCCTCAGAGGTAGGGAGGCGAGCAGGCCAGAGATGGATGAATGCAGTGCCCTTGTTTGGGTGTAGGGCCTGATCAGAGCCTGAAGGTACGGATGTGCCGTTCCCCTCACAGCCCCGTAGGCAAGCACCATGGTCTTGTAGCGGATGCGAGCTTCAACTGGAAGCCAGTGGAGAGAGCGGAGCAGCGGGGTGACGTTAATGTTAGAGCGTTAATGTTAGAGCGTTAATGTTAGAGGAAGAGTTAATGTTAGAGGGTTAATGTTACAGGGTTAATGTTAGAGGGAGGGTTAATGTTAGAGGGAGGGGTAATGTTAGAGGGGAGGGTTAATGTTAGAGGGTTAATGTTAGAGGGAGGGTTTAATGTTAGAGGGAGGGGTTAATGTTAGAGGGTTAATGTTAGAGGGAGGGTTAATGTTAGAGGGAGGTGTTAATGTTAGAGGGAGGGTTAATGTTAGAGGGAGGGTAAATGTTAGAGTGGAGGGTTTAATGCTAGAGGGTTAATGTTAGAGGGAGGGTTAATGTTAGAAGGAGGGTTAATGTTAGAGGGTTAATGTTAGAGGTAGGGTTAATGTTAGAGGGAGGGTAATGTTAGAGGGTTAATGTTAGAGGGTTAATGTTAGAGGGAGGGTTAATGTTAGAGGGAGGGGTAATGTTAGAGGGAGGGTTAATGTTAGAGGGAGGGTTAATGTTAGAGGGAGGGTTAATGTTAGAGGGTTAATGTTAGAGGGAGGGTTAATGTTAGAGGGGGGTTAATGTTAGAGGGAGGGTTAATGTTAGAGGTAGGGGTAATGTTAGAGGGTTAATGTTAGAGGGAGGGTTAATGTTAGAGGGGTAATGTTAGGAGGGTTAATGTTAGAGGGAGGGTTAATGTTAGAGGGAGGGTTAATGTTAGAGGGAGGGTTAATGTTAGAGGGAGGGTTAATGTTAGAGGGAGGGTTAATGTTAGAGGTGGGTTTAATGTTAGAGGGGGGTTTAATGTTAGAGGGAGGGTTAATGTTAGAGGGTAGGGTTATGTTAGAGGGAGGGTTAATGTTAGAGGGGGGGGTTGATGTTAGAGGGGGGGTTAATGTTAGAGGGAGGGGTTAATGTTAGAGGGGAGGGTTAATGTTAGAGGGTTAATGTTAGAGGGAGGGTTAATGTTAGAGGGAGTGTTAATGTTAGAGGTAGGGTTAATGTTAGAGGGAGGTTAATGTTAGAGGGAGGGGTTAATGTTAGAGGGGAGGGTTAATGTTAGAGGGGGGTTAATGTTAGAGGGAGGGTTAATGTTAGAGGGAGGGTTAATGTTAGAGGGAGGGTTAATGTTAGAGGGAGGGTAATGTTAGAGGGAAGGTTAATGTTAGAGGGAGGGTTAATGTTAGAGGGTTAATGTTAGAGGGTTAATGTTAGAGGGAGGTTTAATGTTAGAGGGAGGGTTAATGTTAGAGGGTTAATGTTAGAGGGTTAATGTTAGAGGGAGGGTTAATGTTAGAGGGAGGGTTAATGTTAGAGGGTTAATGTTAGAGGGTTAATGTTAGAGGGAGGGTTAATGTTAGAGGGAGGGTTAATGTTAGAGGGAGGGTTAATGTTAGAGGGAGGGTTAATGTTAGAGGGGGGTTAATGTTAGAGGGGGATAATGTTAGAGGTAGGGTTAATGTTAGAGGGTTAATGTTAGAGGGAGGGTTAATGTTAGAGGGAGGGTTAATGTTAGAAGGAGGGTTAATGTTAGAGGGTTAATGTTAGAGGGAGGCTTAATGTTAGAGGGTTAATGTTAGAGGGAGGGTTAATGTTAGAGGGTTAATGTTAGAGGGAGGGTTAATGTTAGAGGGTTAATGTTACAGGGTTAATGTTAGAGGGAGGGTTAATGTTAGAGGTAGGGTTAATGTTAGAGGGAGGGTTAATGTTAGAGGGAGGGTTAATGTTAGAGGGAGGGTTAATGTTAGAGGGAGGGTTAATGTTAGAGGGTTACTGTTAGAGGGAGGGTTAATGTTAGAGGGAGGGTTAATGTTAGAGGGAGGGTTAATGTTAGAGGGAGGGTTAATGTTAGAGGGAGGGTTAATGTTAGAGGGTTAATGTTAGAGGGAAGGTTAATGTTAGAGGGTTAAAGTTAGAGGGAGGGGTAATGTTAGAGGGAGGGGTAATGTTAGAGTGTTAATGTTAGAGGGAGGGTTAATGTTAGAGGGAGGGTTAATGTTAGAGGGAGGGTTAATGTTAGAGGGTTAATGTTAGAGGGAGGGATAATGTTAGAGTGTTAATGTTAGAGGTAGGGTTAATGTTAGAGGGAGGGTTAATGTTAGAGGGAGGGTTAATGTTAGAGGGTTAATGTTAGAGGGAGGGTTAATGTTAGAGGGGGGTTAATGTTACAGGGAAGGTTAATGTTAGAGGTAGGGGTAATGTTAGAGGGTTAATGTTAGAGGGAGGGTTAATGTTAGAGGGTTAATGTTAGAGGGTTAATGTTAGAGGGAGGGTTAATGTTAGAGGGAGGGTTAATGTTAGAGGGAGGGTTAATGTTAGAGGGTTAATGTTAGAGGGAGGGTTAATGTTAGAGGGAGGGTTAATGTTAGAGGGAGGGTTAATGTTAGAGGTATGGTTAATGTTAGAGGGGGGGTTAATGTTAGAGGGGGGGGTTAATGTTAGAGGGAGGGTTAATGTTAGAGGGAGGGTTAATGTTAGAGGGTTAATGTTAGAGGGAGGGGTAATGTTAGAGGGAGGGTTAATGTTAGAAGGTTAATGTTAGAGGGTTAATGTTAGAGTGAGGGTTAATGTTAGAGGGAGGGGTAATGTTAGAGGGAGGGTTAATGTTATAGGGTTAATGTTAGAGGGAGGGTTAATGTTAGAGGTAGGGTTAATGTTAGAAGGAAGGTTAATGTTAGAGGGGGGTTAATGTTAGAGGGTTAATGTTAGAGGGAGGGTTAATGTTAGAGGGGGGTTAATGTTAGAGGGAGGGTTAATGTTAGAGGGAGGATTAATGTTAGAGGGGGGTTAATGTTATAGGGTTAATGTTAGAGGGAGGGTTAATGTTAGAGGGTTAATGTTAGAGGGAGGGGTAATGTTAGAGGGGGGGTTAATGTTATAGGGTTAATGTTAGAGGGAGGGTTAATGTTAGAGGTAGGGTTAATGTTAGAAGGAAGGTTAATGTTAGAGGGGGGTTAATGTTAGAGGGTTAATGTTAGATGTAGGGCTGTGGATGTTAGGGAGTTGACTGAACACTTGTTTGCTTTGTGTTTGTGTCTGATCAGAGGTAAGCTCCTTCAGTCATTCAGAAAACGTTGATTTTGAGGTGTTGTTCTTACTCTGAGGCATTGCTTTGATGAACAGAGAGAGAGAGAGAGAGAGAGAGAGAGAGAGAATAGCATAACTGCAGGATTACAGCATTTGAAGTATTTAACAGATGAAATTTGATGACATTATAGAAATGTTGTGTGAGAAAAACATTGAAAATTAAAACAAAGCTGTGAGGAAAGAGAATACTTAGAAGCACAATATCCAGGAAGGGTTTGTCATTAAAGCGTTTCTAAACACTTTAGTTCAGGCTACGGTTCAGTTTGGGTAACGTTAAGACATCAATGCATGTTGTGACAGAATAAACACAACGTTTATTCTCCTCCACTTTAATGCCAGGGAGACTTCCACCTCCATACAGAACACAGTTTATTCCCCTCCCCTTTAATGCCAGGGAGACTCCCACCTCCATACAGAACACAGAGTTTATTCCCCTCCCCTTTAATGCCAGGGAGACTCCCACCTCCATACAGAACACAGAGTTTATTCCCCTCCCCTTTAATGCCAGGGAGACTCCCACCTCCATACAGAACACAGAGTTTATTCCCCTCCCCTTTAATGCCAGGGAGACTCCCACCTCCATACAGAACACAGAGCTTTCGGCCCTAACCTTAGTAGTGCACTATTAGGGAATAGGGTTCCATAGGGCTCTGGTCTAAAGTAGTGCACTATATAGGGAATAGGGTTCCATAGGGCTCTGGTCTAAAGTAGTGCACTATATAGGGAATAGGGTTCCATAGGGCTCTGGTCTAAAGTAGTGCACTATATAGGGAATAGGGTTCCATAGGGCTCTGGTCTAAAGTAGTGCACTATATAGCGAATAGGGTTCCATAGGGCTCTGGTCTAAAGTAGTGCACTATATAGGGAATAGGGTTCTATTGGGTTCTGGTCTAAAGTAGTGGACTATATAGGTAATAGGGTTCTATTGGGCTCTGGTCTAAAGTAGTGCACTATATAGGGAATAGGGTTCCATAGGTCTCTGGTCTAAAGTAGAGCACTATATAGGGAATAGGGTTCCATAGGGCTCTGGTCTAAAGTAGTGCACTATATAGGGAATAGGGATCTATATGTGTCTGGTCTAAAGTAATGCACTATATAGGGAATAGGGTTCCATAGGGCTCTGGTGTAAAGTAGAGCACTATATAGGGAATAGGGTTCCATAGGGCTCTGGTCTAAAGTAGTGCACTATATAGGGAATAGGGATCTATATGTGTCTGGTCTAAAGTAGTGCACTATATAGGGAATAGGGATCTATAGGTGTCTGGTCTAAAGTAGTGCACTATAGAGGGAATAGGGTTCTATTGGGCTCTGGTCTAAAGTAGTGCACTGTAGAGGGAATAGGGTTCTATTGGGCTCTGGTCTAAAGTAGTGCACTATAGAGGGAATAGGGTTCTATTGGGCTCTGGTCTAAAGTAGTGCACTATAGAGGGAATAGGGTTCTATTGGGCTCTGGTCTAAAGTAGTGCACTGTAGAGGGAATAGGGTTCTATTGGGCTCTGGTCTAAAGTAGTGCACTGTAGAGGGAATAGGGTTCTATTGGGCTCTGGTCTAAAGTAGTGCACTATAGAGGGAATAGGGTTCTATTGGGCTCTGGTCTAAAGTAGTGCACTATAGAGGGAATAGGGTTCTATTGGGCTCTGGTCTAAAGTAGTGCACTATAGAGGGAATAGGGTTCTATTGGGCTCTGGTCTAAAGTAGTGCACTGTAGAGGGAATAGGGTGTCTTGTTGCATGCACACTCAGTTTGTTCATACTGAGGTAAATGCTTTTCCTGTGTCAGACTCCCTCCTGTGTACAATAAAGAATCTTAATGCTGTTCCTTCCTGGAGACCCCCCCCCCACTTATGCTGTTCCTTCCTGGAGACCCCCACACCACTAATGCTGTTCCTTCCTGGAGACCCCCCCCCCTCCCCACTCATGCTGTTCCTTCCTGGAGACCCCCCCCCCACTAATGCTGTTCCTTCCTGGAGACCCCCCCCCCCCCCACTAATGCTGTTCCTTCCTGGAGACCCCCCCTCTCCCCTCCTCCACTCATGCTGTTCCTTTCTGGAGACCCCCCCCCCACTCATGCTGTTCCTTCCTGGAGCCCCCCCCCCACTCATGCTGTTCCTTCCTGGAGACCCCCCTCCCCCCCACTCATGCTGTTCCTTTCTGGAGACCCCCCCCCCCACTCATGCTGTTTAAACCTGGCGACCCCCTCCCCCACTCATGCTGTTCCTTTCTGGAGACCCCCTCCCCTCCCCTCTTCCACTCATGCTGTTCCTATCTGGAGCCCCTCCCCTCCTCCACTCATGCTGTTTAAACCTGGAGACCCCCCTCCCCTCCTCCACTCATGCTGTTCCTTTCTGGAGACCCCTTCCCCTCCTCCACTCATGCTGTTTAAACCTGGAGACCCCCCTCCCCTCCTCCACTCATGCTGTTCCTTTCTGGAGACCCCCCTCCCCTCCTCCACTCATGCTGTTCCTTTCTGGAGACCCCCCTCCCCTCCTCCACTCATGCTGTTTAAACCTGGAGACCCCCCTCCCCTCCTCCACTCATGCTGTTCCTTTCTGGAGACCCCCCTCCCCTCCTCCACTCATGCTGTTCCTTTCTGGAGACCCCCCCCCTCCTCCACTCATGCTGTTCCTTTCTGGAGACCCTCCCCCCTCCCCACTCATGCTGTGTAAACCTGGAGACCCTCCCCCTCCCCTCCTCCACTCATGCTGTTCCTTTCTGGAGACCCCCCTCCCCTCCTCCACTCATGCTGTTCCTTTCTGGAGACCCCCCCTCCTCCACTCATGCTGTTCCTTTCTGGAGACCCTCCCCCCTCCCCACTCATGCTGTGTAAACCTGGAGACCCTCCCCCTCCCCTCCTCCACTCATGCTGTTTCAATCTCTAAATGCTCTGCCATGAATATCCAAATGACCTTTTCTCCTGATGTGCTGACCTGTTACAACATTTTAGTCATTTAGCAGATGCTCTTACCCAGAGTAACTTACAGTTGTGAGTGTATACATTTTCATTCGTACTGGTCCCCTGTGGGAATCGCACCAACAACCCTGGCATTGTAATAGCCATGCTCTACCAACTGAGAGAAACGGGACCACGGGACATCTACAAACACTGTGATTATTATTTGACCCTGCTGGTCTTCTATGAATGTTTCAACAACTGTTACAATCTCCTCCCAGCATAGCCAGAAGAGGACTGGCCACCCTTCAGAGCCTGGTTCCTCTCTAGGTTTCTTCCGAGGTTCCTGCCTTTCGAGGGAGTTTTTCCTAGCCACCGTGCTACTACTGTGCGTCTGCATTGCTTACTCTCTGGGGTTTTAGGCTGGGTTTCTGTACAAGCACTTTGTGACAAATTGCTGATGTAAAATGAGCTTTATAAATGAATGTGACTGATTGATTGATGGAGCCTGAAGACACGGTCTGGAGATCCTGAAGATTCTGAGGTAAACTTGATTTCCAGATATTCGTGGTGGTGTATGCGGGCAGGAAACGTTAAGGGTCTGGCTGCGTTCTCTCAGACAGGGTTGAGATGTTGGCTGAGTTCTCTCAGACAGGGTGGAGATGTTGGCTGTGTTCTCTCAGACAGGGTGGAGATGTTGGCTGCGTTCTCTCAGACAGGGTTGAGATGTTGGCTGTGTTCTCTCAGACAGGGTTGAGATGTTGGCTGTGTTCTCTCAGACAGGGTTGAGAGTTTGGCTGTGTTCTCTCAGGCAGGGTTGAGGGGTTGGCTGTGTTCTCTCAGACAGGGTTGAGGGGTTGGCTGTGTTCTCTCAGACAGGGTTGAGGGGTTGGCTGTGTTCTCTCAGGCAGGGTTGAGATGTTGGCTGTGTTCTCTCAGACAGGGTTGAGGGTCTGGCTGTGTTCTCTCAGACAGGGTTGAGATGTTGGCTGTGTTCTCTCAGACAGGGTTGAGGGGTTGGCTGTGTTCTCTCAGGCAGGGTTGAGGGGTTGGCTGTGTTCTCTCAGGCAGGGATGAGGGGTTGGCTGTGTTCTCTCAGACAGGGTGGAGTGCTGTGGCTTTTATGGGGACTGCTGCAAAGTGGTTCAGGGAGAGTTTTGCTGCATGAAGGGCAGGAAGTCAACGTCCCCAACAGAAGGTTCATAATTGCAGACAGGCTTTTTTGATGACAACTTGAAAGCAGAGGCAGTTTCTGCGGCTACAACTGACACATTTCACATGGAAACAAATTACAGGATTTCAAAAAGGCTTTATCTGTAAAACAAGATGAAACTGCACTACCAGTACAACAGCTGTTAAAGCCTACCGCTGAATCCCTATTCCCTATTGGCAATCCTGTTAAACACTGGTGCTGAATCCTTGTTCCCTACTGGCCCTGGTCAACAGTAATGTGCAATATACCACCCATTCTGTCAAAGTATGGTGCTGAAACTAAACTCTCTGGATTACCCTTGGGGAGGATCATGAGGGGGTGGTGGACAGAGATGAACTCTAACCTTGGAGAAGTCCCGTGTGGCTCAGTTGGTAGAGCATGGTGTTTGCAACGCCAGGGTTGTGGGTTCGATTCCCACGGGGGACCAGTACGGAGAAAAAAATGTATGAAATGTATGCATTCACTACTGTAAGTATCTCTGGATAAGAGTGTCTGTTAAATGACTAAAATGTAAATGAGAGGACCATGAGGGGTGGTGGACAGAGAGGAGATCTAACCTTGGAGAGGTTGATGAGGGGGTGGTGGACAGAGAGGAGGTAACCTTGGAGAGGACCATGAGGGTGGTGGACAGAGAGGAGGTCTTTTCCCTATTGATACCCTATTTCCTATATTGTGAACTACTTTTGACCAGAGACAGTTGTGTTAACGTCATTTGCTGTGTGTCTCATCTTTTAATCAGTCAATGAGTTATCCTGTACTGTGATGATTTTGTCCTTGTGTTGTTCGATGAATTACAGCTTTAACACTCTAAACCATGTAATTGTTTTTTTATAAAGGCTACCTCCTAGATGATTCCCCACATGGTTGCTCCTGTTAAAACTTAGTTAATCAGAAGATAATGTTTTCATCATAGTCATTTTGATTAGATGTACTGTAAGCCACCGGCTGTGAGCAGAAGTTCAGTCTATGTCCCAATAACACCCTATTCCCTACGCAGTGCACTGCTTTTGATCAGGGCCCATAATAGTGCACTATGTAGGGAATAGGGTGCCACTTGGGATACAGTCACAGTCCAATAATCTAAATAAGTAGACTGATTAAAGTCCTTTTTAGTGTCCCTCTGATTAGCTATTACCTGTTGGAGGCTCAAATGGCACCCTATTCCCTATATAGTGCACTACTTTAGACCAGGGCCCTATGGAACCCTATTCCCTATATAGTGCACTACTTTAGACCAGAACCCTATGGAACCCTATTCCCTATATAGTGCACTACTTTAGACCAGAGCCCTATGGAACCCTATTCCCTATATAGTGCACTACTTTAGACCAGAGCCCTGTGGAACCCTATTCCCTATATAGTGCACTACTTTAGACCAGAGCCCTATGGAACCCTATTCCCTATATAGTGCACTACTTTAGACCAGAGCCCTGTGGAACCCTATTCCCTATATAGTGCACTACTTTAGACCAGAGCCTTATGGAACCATGTGCCTTATATAGTGCAGACAGGGTTGAGAGCTTCAAGTTCCTTGGTGTCCACATCAACAACAAACTAGAATGGTCTAAACACACCAAGACAGTCATGAAGAGGGCACGACAAAACCTATTCCCCCTCAGGAGACTGAAAAGATTTGGCATGGGTCCTCAGATCCTCAAACGGTTCTACAGCTGCACCATCGAGAGCATCCTGACTGGTTGCATCACTGCCTGGTATGGCAACTGCTCAGCCTCCGACCGCAAGGTACTACAGAGGGTAGTGCGTACGGCCCAGTACATCACTGGGGCTAAGCTGCCTGCCATCCAGGACCTCTACACCAGGCGGTGTCAGAGGAAGGCCCAAGAAATTGTCAAAGACCCCAGGCACCCCAGTCATAGACTGTTCTCTCTACTACCACACGGCAAGCAGTACCGGAGTGCCAAGTCTAGGACAAAAAGGCTTCTCAACAGTTTTTACCCCCAAGCCATAAGACTCCTGAACAGGTAACCAAATGGTTACCCGGACTATCTGCATTGTGTGCCCTCCCCCCGCTACTCTCTGTTTATCTTACCTGCACAGTCACTTTAACTATACATTCATGTACATACTACCTCAGTTGAGCCAACCAACCAGTGCTCCTGCACATTGGCTAACCGGGCTATCTGCATTGTGTCCCGCCACCCACCACCTGCCAACCCCTCTTCACGCTACTGCTACTCTCTGTTCATCATATATGCATAGTCACTTTAAACATATCTACATGTGCATACTACCTCAATCAGCCTGACTAACCGGTGTCTGTATATAGCCTCTCTACTGTATATAGCCTCTACTGTATATAGCCTCGCTACTGTATATAGCCTCTCTACTCTATATAGCCTCTCTACTGTATATAGACTCTCTACTGTATATAGCCTCACTGCTGTATATAGCCTCTCTACTGTTATAGCCTCTCTACTGTATATGGCCTCTCTACTGTATATAGCCTCTCTACTGTATATAGCCTCTCTACTGTATATAGCCTCGCTACTGTATATTATCTCTACTGTATATAGCCTCTACTGTATATAGCCTCTACTGTATATAGCCTCTACTGTATATAGCCTCTCTACTGTATATAGCCTCTCTACTGTATATAGCCTCGCTACTGTTTTTCACTGTCATTTTACTGTTGTTTTATTTCTTTACCTACCTATTGTTCACCTAATACCTTTTTTGCTCTATTGGTTAGAGCCTGTAAGTAAGCATTTCACTGTGAGGTCTACTACACCTGTTGTATTCAGCATTTCACTGTGAGGTCTACACCTGTTGTATTCGGCACACATGACAAATAAACTTTGATTTGATTTGCACTACTTTAGACCAGAGCCCTATGGAACCCTATTCCCTATATAGTGCACTACTTTAGACCAGAGCCCTATGGGACCCTATTCCCTATATAGTGCACTACTTTAGACCAGAGCCCTATGGGAAATAGGGTGCCATTTGGGACAGAGTATGTGTCTGCTCTGCAGCATCTTCCTTCTTGTTTTAATTATCCATAATGGGGGATTGTCAACTTCAGAATGAATTCTCTACAAAACGAATACTGATGCTGGTGATTACCGATATACACTGAACAAAAATATAAATGCAACATGTAAAGTCTTGGTCCCATGTTTCATGAGCTCAAATAAATGGTCCCAGACATTTTTCATATGCACAAAAAAAACATTTTTCTCTCAAATAGTTTTCACAAATTTGCTTACATCCCTGTTAGTGAACATTTCTCCGTTGTCAAGATAATCTATCCACCTGACAGGTTGGGCATATCAAGAAGCTGATTAAACAGCATGATCATTACACAGGTGCAGCTTGTGCTGGGGATAATAAAAGGCCACACTAGAATGTGCAGTTTTGTCACACTACACAATGCCACAGATGTCTGAAGTTTTAAAGGAGCGTGCAATTGGCATGCTGACTGCAGGAATGTCCACCAGAGCTGTTTAATGTTCATTTATCTACCATAAGCCACCTCCAACGTCATTTTAGAGAATTTGGCAGTAAGTCCAACTGGCCTCACAAGTGCAGCCCAGGAATTCCACATCTGGCTTCTTCACCTGCGGGATCGTCTAAGACCAGCCACCCAGACAGCTGATGAAACTGTAGGTTTGCACAACCAAAACATTTTTACACAAACTGTCAGACACCATCTCAAGGAAGCTCCTGTGCGTGCACGTCGTCCTCACCAGGGTCTTGACCTGACTGCAGTTCGGCGTCCTAACCTCATGTTTCAGTATGATAATGCACGGCCCCATGTTGCAAGAATCTGTTCACAATGCCTGGAAGCTGAAAATGTTCCAGTTCTTCCATGGCCTGCATACTCACCAGACATGTCACCCATTGAGCATGTTCAGGATGTTCTGGATCAACGGCATTGAATGGTTCAACAGACTTTTATCCCTCCATAACTGTCTACAAGACTATTGCAGCTCTGTGGGTGTAATATTTATTTACAATTTTGATGCCTTCTGGAATAAAACTTGTATTATAAGAAGGATGGGATCCACCCAAATCATTTGGGTTCCTGGATCCTGTCACAGCATTTTTATTTATTTTACCTTTATTTAATTAGGCAAGTCAGTTAAGAACAAATTCTTATTTTCAATAATGGGGGTTAACTGCCTTGTTCAGGGGCAGAATGAAAGATTAGTATTTGGTATTTTATCCCCATTAGCTGTTGCAAAGCAGCAGCTACTCTTCCTGGGGTCCACACAGAACATGAAACATAAAACACAAAACATGAAACATGACATAATACAGAACATTATTATTATTATTTTTTTTTTTTCACCTTTATTTAACCAGGTAGGCCAGTTGAGAACAAGTTCTCATTTGCAACTGCGACCTGGCCAAGATAAAGCAAAGCAGTGCGACACAAACAACAACACAGAGTTACACATGGAATAAACAAGTGTACAGTCAATAATACAATAGAAAAGTCTATATACAGTGTGTGCAAATGGCGTGAGGAGGTAAGGCAATAAATTGGCCATAGTAGTGAAGTAGTTACAGTTAAGATAATTAACACTGGAGTGATAGATGAGCAGATGATGATGTGCAAGTAGAGATACTGGTGTGCAAAAGAGCAGAAAAGTAAAAAAAAACAATATGGGCATGAGGTAGGTAGATTGGGTGGGCTATTTACAGACGGTCTACGAACAGCTGCATCGATAGGTTAGCTGCTCAGGTAGCTGATGTTTAAAGTTAGTGAGGGAGATATAAGTCTCCAGCTTTAGAGACAAGCACAGCTCAAGGACAGAACTACATACATTTTAAAAAAGGCACACGTAACCCACATATCAATTTACACACACAAACTATCTAGGTCAAATAGAGGAGAGGCGTTGCTTTATCTTTTTTAAAAAACAGGTTTTCTATTTATATGAGCAATATTTTTGTCAACCTGTTGGGGCTAGGGGGCAGTATTTGCAAGGCCGGATAAAAGACGTACCCGATTTAATCTGGTTACTACTCCTGCCCAGAAACTAGAATATGCATATAATTAATAGATTCGGATAGAAAACACTCTAAAGTTTCTAAAACTGTTTGAATGGTGTCTGTGAGTATAACAGAACTCATATGGCAGGCAAAAACCTGAGAAGATTCCATACAGGAAGTGCCCTGTCTGACAATTTATTGTCCTTCTGTAGCCTCTCTATCAAAAATACAGCATCTGTGCTGTAACGTGACATTTTCTAAGGCTTCCATTGGCTCTCAGAAGGCACCAGAAAGTGTAATGACATGTCTGCAGTCTCTGGGCTAAGTACAGCAGCAGAGTTTGTTACTGGCCTGCCTGGGGACAGTGACACTGGAGATGCGCGTTCATGTGAATTCTCCATTTTGTTCTTTCAGTCTTTGAATGAATACAACGTCGCCCGGTTGGAATATTATCGCTATTTTACGAGAAAAATAGCATAAACATTTATTTTAAACAGCGTTTGACATGCTTCGAAGTACAGTAATGGAAAATGTTGATTTTTTTGTCACGAAACGCGCCGGCGCGTCACCCTTCGGATAGTGTCTTGAACGCACGAACAAAACGGAGCTATTTCAATATACCTATGGATTATTTGGAACCAAAACAGCATTTGTTGTTGAAGTAGAAGTCCTGGGAGTGCATTCTGACGAAGAACAGCAAAGGTAATCCAATTTTTCTAATAATAAATCTGAGTTTGGTGAGGGCGAAACTTGGTGGGTGTCAAATTAGCTAGCCGTGATGGCCGGCTATCTACTCAGAATATTGCAAAATGTGCTTTCACCGAAAAGCTATTTTAAAATCTGACACCGCGATTGCATAAAGGAGTTCTGTATCTATAATTCTTAAAATAATTGTTATGTTTTTTTGTAAACGGTTATCGTGAGTAATTAAGTAAATTCACCAGAAGTTTGCGGTGTGTATGCTAGTTGCTAATTCTGAACATCACATGCTAATGTAAAAAACTGTTTTTTTATATAAATATGAACTTGATTGAACAAAACATGCATGTATTGTATAACATAATGTCATAGGAGTGTCATCTGATGAAGATCATCAAAGGTTAGTGCTGCATTTAGCTGTGGTTTTGGTTTTTGTGACATATATGCTTGCTTGAAAAATGGCTGTGTGGTTATTTCTGGCAGGGTACTCTCCTAACATAATCTAATGTTTTGCTTTCACTGTAAAGCCTTTTTGAAATCGGACAATGTGGTTAGATTAACGAGAGTCTTATCTTTCAAATGGTGTAAAATAGTCCTATGTTTGAGAACTTTGAATTATGACATTTTGTAGTTTTAAATTGGCGCTCTGATGTGTCACTGGCTGTTGAATAGTGCGGGACGATTTCGTCCCACCTACACTAGAGAGGTTTTAAGTATAGTCTGGCCCAGGAGTGTGAAGGTGAATGGAAAGGCTGGAGCAACGAACCGCCCTTGCTGTCTCTGCCTTGCCGGTTCCCCTCTCTCCACTGGGATTCTCTGCCTCTAACCCTATTACAGGGGCTGAGTCACTGGCTTACTGGTGTTCTTCCATGCCGTCCATGGGGGGGTGCGTCACTTGAGTGGGTTGAGTCACTGACGTGGTCTTCCTGTCTGGGTTGGCGCCCCCCTCCTTGGGTTGTGCCGTGGCGGAGATCTTTGTGGGCTATACTCGGCCTTGTCTTAGGATGGTAAGTTGGCGGTTGGAGACAACTCTCTAGTGGTGTGGGGGCAGTGCTTTGGCAAAGTGGGAGGGGTTATATCCTGCCTGTTTGGCCCTGTCCGGGGGTATCATTGGATGGGGCCACAGTGTCTTCTGATCCCTCCTGTCTCAGCCTCCAGTATTTATGCTGCAGTAGTTTATGTGTCGGGGGGCTAGGGTCAGTCTGTTATTTTCTCTTGTCCATAGAGGTTAACAGTAATTTTGTTTAGTTATGCTCCAACTTTTCCTCCATCTTCTGCCAATATCAGCTATTTTAAGGCTTGGTTCCAATAGTCAATATTTTTTTTGGAAGGATATTGTCAGTACTGCAAGGTTTTGTAAAACCACCCTCAGACTCAGGAAGGTTAAAACCACCCTCAGACTTAGGAAGGTTAAAACCACCCTCAGACTTAAGAAGGTTAAAATCACCCTCAGTCTAAGGAAGACTTAAACTTATTTTTTTTATTCTGTGAGTATTTTGCCCATATAAAGTCTGTTATGACCAAGCATACATTTTTAAAGAATGCCTTCATGGGGTAATTGGTATTACCAGTACATTGTATATCTTGAGATTTTTGAGTATTCTGAAAATATTTTTAGCAAAGGAGGCATTGAGTTTTCAGTATTGGTCACGTATATCAGGAAATCATCTGCAAATAAGTTTAGTTTATATTCATAATTACCAATACTGATACCTGTAACGTTTGGGACCTGTCTTCCCACGGGGGACCAGTACGGGAAAAAAAAATGTATGAAATGTATGCATTCACTACTGGAAGTTGCTCTGGATAAGAGTGTCTGCTAAATGACTTAAATGACTTAAATGTCTAATTCTTTCTGCAAGCAGTTCAATTGCCAGTGCAAACAGAAGGGTGGAGAGAGGACATCCCTGTCTTGCTCCCCTTTCTAAAACAATTTCATCAGATAATGTATTATTTTAGTATATTTTTGCTTTAGGACAATTTAGCAATATTTGTATTACATTTATTACTTCTGCTGGAAAAAATTAACGTTGCAATAAAGACTGATTGACTATCTGGAGCATCAGCATTTTTGGGTTCGATTACAGGCTCAAAAGGGCCAGATACCAAAAACGTTCTTCTGAAACTCTGAGCAAGAGGACAAGTACACAAGTCCTCAACTGGCAGCTTTATTAAATAGTACTGGCAAAACCCCAGTCTCAACGTCAACAGTGAAGAGGCGACTCCGGGATGCTGGCCTTCTAGGCAGAGTTGCAAAGAAAAAGCTGTTGATGTTAAGACTGGTGTTTTGCGGGTTCTATTTAATGAAGCTGCCAGTTGAGGACTTGTGAGGTTTTTCAAACTAGACACGCTAATGTACTTGTCCTCTTGCTCAGTTCTGCACCAGGGCCTCCCACACCTCTTTCTATTCTGGTTAGCGCCAGTTTGTGCTGTTCTGTGAAGGGAGTAGCACACAGCGTTGCATGAGTTGCATGAGTTTCTTGGCAATTTCTTGCATGGAATAGCCTTAATTTCTCAGAACAAGAATAGACTGACGAGTTTCATAAGAAAGATCTTTGTTTCTGGCCATTTTGAGAATGTAATCGAACCCACAAATGCTGATGCTCCAGATACTCAACTAGTCTAAAGAAGGCCAGTTTATTGCTCCTTTAATCAGCACTAAAGTTTTCAGCTGTGCTAACATAATTGCAAAAGGGTTTTCTAATGATCAATTAGCCTTTTAAAATGATAAACTTGGATTAGCTAACACAATGTGCCATTTGAATACAGGAGTGACGGTTGCTGATAATGGGCCTGTAACGTGGGTCGTATAAAGGCGACCAAGGCGCAGCGTGTATAGTGCTCATATTCACTTTTATTATGAAGACACTAGAACAAAAAAAAAAACGACCGACAACAGTTCCGTCAGGTGAACATACACTAAACAGAAAACAACTACCCACAAAACCCAGGAAGAAAAACCCCTACTTAAATATGATCTCTAATCAGAGGCAACGAGGATCAGCTGGCTCCAATTAGAGATCAACCCAAACAATCCCCACAAAGAAATAGAAAAACTAGAACTTAAACATAGAAATAGAAACATAGAAAAACACACAAAAAAAACCTGTCATGCCCTGACCTAATCTACTATAGAAAATTACATCTTACTAGGATCAGGACGTGACAGGGCCTCTGTATGCCTATGCAGATTTTCCATAAAAAAATCTGACGGTTCCAGCTAAAATAGTCATTTATTTCTGATCAATTTGAAGTTATTTTAATGGACAAAATATTTGCTTTTCTTTCAAAAACAAGATCATTTCTAAGTGACCCCAAACTTTTGAATGGTAGTGTACATACATACACACACATATAGTCATACATACATATACACACTTTTTTTTAATATACCTTTAATATTCACCCAAAAAATATAGTTTGAAGCATTTGAAGAGTTTATATCCCATATCTATGTATGTTGCTTCCCATCAATGTAATTTTCTACCTCATTTCCAATCCCCCATATATTGTTTTGATAAATATATATATATATATATATATATATATATATATATATATATCCATATAAATAGACGCATGCATACATATACACATATATACATACACATACCTATATAAATATACATACTTTTTTTAATATACATTCTTTATTATTCCCTGCAAACCCTTCCACCCTTCCCTCAATTGGAGTAAACTAATAAACATTAACACTTTGGCTTCTACCTTTCATTTACACATACTATACACATTTTACATACACAATCTATTTTACAATAGTTATATTTTGTTTGTTTTTAGTCCTTCCTCTATTTCTGATGTCCATCCAGTTTGATTTCTATTTGTAACTGTGCTATTTCACAAAATTTGTGAACCTTTATACATTTTACAGACCCCGTATGTTTTACATTGGTTATCTTGTTATTAGTCCCACACTTCAGCTCCGTTCAACCCCTCCCATCTATCTCTCAACATCATCCATTTTGGATTTCTATTTGCCATATATTTTTCAACTGTGCTCTGATGCTTCACAAAAGTACTGAGCCTTTCTATTCTCATAGCTTCTACAGATTGTAAATTAAAGATAAACAGTTTTGCTAAAATAATTATTATATTATTGATCAATTGACTATGACTTTTCAAATCACCCAGTATTGCTATCTGCAGTGTTAGTTCTAGGTAAATGTTGCAATTCCTCAGCCATTCCTGGACCTGTGACCAAAAACAAGCTACATATGGACAATACCAAAATAAATGATCTAATGACTCTGCCTCCTCACAACAAAATCTGCAGAGCTGGGACGAGTGTATCCCCCATATATATAACATTCTATTGGTTGCAAGAATTTTTTATAATAATTTAAATTGAAAAATTAGAAGTTTGGACAAGAAAATGTTAATCCAGAGAGGTTAGAACAAGTATCTCAATCCTCTATGAGGCCGTGGAGAGATTCTAATTGTGGTTTTAAAAGAAAACATGAATCATCAGCGTACACTGACACCTTAGTTTTTAAGCCACGGATTTTCTAATTTCTAAAATCTAACGGATTTCTTAATATTATTGTTGGATCTAATTTTAACAGCTAACATTTCAATGGCAATAATAAATACATATGCTGATACTGGACAACCTTGTTTAACTCCTCTTGACTGTTAAAAACTTTCTGAGATGTAGCCATTGTTTACTATTTTACAACTAGCTTTACCATACAAAACTTTAACCCATTTTATAAGAGATTCTCCAAAATTGAAATATTCCAGGCATACATATATATATATAAACTACAGTTGCACTTTATCAAAAGCCTTTTCACATTTTCTAAATCAGCTATGAAAACCAGGCCTGGTGTCCCCAATATTTCATAGTATTCTATTGTTTCCAGTACTTGTCTTATATTATCTCCAGTGTATCGTCCATGTAAAAAACCTGTCTGATTAGATGAATAATACCTGACAATACTTTTTAATTCTATCTGCCAAGCATTTAGCTGGAATTGTTACATCCCAACACTGAAGTGTAAGAGGCCTCCAATGTTTTTTAAATGGACTGGATCTTTGTATTTACACCACTTGGATCCTGTTTCAGTAATTATGAAATCAGACCTTCTTGTTGCATGTCCGATAACTTACTATCTATATAGGAGTGGTTAAAACATGCTAATAATGGTCCTCTGAGTATATCAAACATGTTTGGGATAAAACTCCACTGGTATTCCATCCAGCCCTGTAGTATTCCCGGACTTAAAGGCTTTAATTGCATCAAGCAGTTCCTCCTCTGTAATTTGGCCTTCACATGATTCTTTCTGTACAGATAATTTTACATTAATAACAGGAAAAAAATCCTTACAATTAGCTTTGGTTAAAGGATATGGAGGATATTGAATTGAAAACATATTCTTAAAGTATTTTACTTTCAAAATATTGTTTGTTGAATCATGCGTGACTCCATCATTTGTAACAAATTTCAATGCATTGCTTTGGTAGCATTTCTATGTTGAAGATTGAAAAAGAATATGGTGCATTTTCCTCATATTTATTTTTCCCCATATTCCAACCAGTTTGCTTTATTTTTATAAGATATTACACTGGATCTTTCTTGAATAAGTTCATCCATTTCTTTTTGTTTTTCCTCTAACTTAATTTGTGCCTCTATGGTGCAGTTTTTATTGTTTTTATTTTTGTTTTATAGATGAGTACTGAATTGCATGGCCTCTAAAGGTACATTTAAAAATGTCCCATACAATAAAGGGATCTGCTGTAGCTATGCTATGTCGGAAAAAGTCAGTTATGAATTCTTCTGTCCTAGTTATAAACAAGTGTCATGACGCTAGCCTTTTCAGTGTATTGGCTAGCAGAGATGTGAACAACCTCCCTCCTCTCCTGTTAGGAGGGGGGACAGTTTTACAACTTAATCCCCAGTCATAAATTCCGTAAAGAGACTCTCCCTGGCCATGCAGTAAGGAGAGAGAGTTTCACAGTAAGACAAAGGGATTCTCCCACCCAATTCTACTCCATCCCAGAACTTGAGAACTGAACAATATCCATGTTTTGGAGAATGTGTAAACGGTCGGTGGAGAAGCCAGCTACGACCCGGTCCGTTTTGTTTCATGTTTGTGACCTCATGAAAGACAATACAGCCACAATACCCTAACTCTGTTTAAACAGGTGCCTCAGTGATGAGCTTTGCATCTAATTCCTCTATAAAATGAATGAGTGAAGAAGAGACTATTTGCCGAATGATGTAATGTGATGTTAACCTTGAAAATGAGAGAATTGTTTTCATAAGTAAAATTTGCTCACTCATTGGCTACGCCCAAGTGAATAGGCATTGGTTGGAAATGATGAACCAACCCCTTTTCTACATTTCTATAAGAGCCCCCGTGACCCAATTCACATTGGACTAAGCAAACCCCAACGTGAGCTGTGGTGGCGAATAGTTGAATATCCACTCTACATAACGAAAAGTCACTCAAGTTCCGAATACCATGAGGATTTGTCCTCACGTTTAAAAGGGCTAATTCTAATGTCAACCATACAGGCCAGGAAACGTGGGAGCTTGCTCTACACGTGAAATGGTATGAACTCTGAACTATTGATCACTCAAGAAGAAGAGTCCTAGATGACAGCCTAACAGACTGCAGCTGGAAAGGTAGCAAATCTAGTACAAGAACACTGACGGACGTGGACAAATCTCCAGAGTGAGATGAACCTCTCAGACCACACGACAACCCGGAAGATTCCACAAAGGACAGGGCAAACCAGAGCCTCACATCACCAGCTTCACGTTGCTTTTCTGAATGAGCGATCATTAGTGGCATATGTATTTATGTGAGAATAACTTCCCAGGTCCGACAAAGACCAATGTCCCTTAGTCTTCCTTCCAAAACCCCCTTCTCTTCTCTCTGAATCTATTGTGCTATAGCCCAACTGTTTTTGTTTAGTCCACTAGGGACGGTATAATGTTATTATGTATTGTATATTCTGTAATTTTTTAATTAGTTAGTAAATAAATAATTGAGCCAATTGGATGATTTAAAGTAAAGGCTGGGTTCGTGCAGATAACCAACAATTTACAATGTTCAGATGAGACTGACGAAGGTAATAATAATAACTAATTAATAGAAGACTAATTAAGGCTATATTTTTCAAACAGAAATTTGCATCCTGTAGCACAAACTCCAAAAAGTTCAGGGACACTGTAAAGTCTGTAGACACTGTGGAGAATAAGAGCACCTCCTCCCAGCTGCCCACTGCACTGAGGCTAGGAAACACTGTCACCATCAATAAATCCACGATAATTGAGAATTTCAATAAGCATTTTTGTATGGCTGGCCATGCTTTCCACCGGGTTACCCCTACCGGTCAACAGCCCTGCACCCCCCACTGCAACTTTCCCGAGCCTCCCCCATTTCTTCTTCACCCAAATCCAGATAGCTGATGTTCTGAAAGAGCTGCAAAATCTGGACCCCTACAAATCAGCCGTGCTAGACAATCTGGACCCTCTATTTCTAAAATAATGCGCAGCAATTGTTGCAACCCCTGTTACTAGCCTGTTCAACCTCTCTTTCATATCGTCTGAGATCCCCAAAGATTGGAAAGCTGCCGCGGTCATCCCCCTCTTCAAAGGGGGAGACACTCTAGACCCAAATTGGGTCTATATCTATCCTACCCTGCCTTTCTAAGGTCTTCGCAAGCAAAGTTAACAAACAGATTACAAACAGATTACCGACCATTTCGATTCCCACTGTACCTTCTCGGCTATGCAATCTGGTCTCCGAGCTGGTCATGGGTGCACCTCAGCCACACTCAAGGTCCTAAACAATATCATAACTGCCATCGATAAGAGACAATACTGTGCAGCTGTAATCGTCGACCTGGCCAAGGCTTTCAACTCTGCCAATAACCACATTCTTATCGGCAGACTCAACAGCCTTGCTTTCTCAAATGACTGCCTCACCTGGTTCACCAACAACTTCTGGCAGTCTCTATGGGGGTGCCACAGGGTTCAATTCTCGGGCCGACGCTTTTCTTTGTATACATCATTGATGTTGCTCTTGCTGCTGGTGAGTCTCTGATCCACCTCTACTCAGACGACACCATTCTGTATACTTGTGGCCCTTCTTTGGACACTGTGTTAACTAACCTCCAGACGAGCTTCAATGCCATCCTTCCATGGCCTCCAACTGCTCTTAAATGCAAGTAAAACTAAATGCATGCTCTTCAACCGATCGCTGCCCGCACCTGCCTGCCCGTCCGGCATCACTACTCTGCACAGTTCTGAGTTAGAATATGTGGACAACTACAAATGCCTAGGTGTCTGGTTAGATTGTAAACTCTCCTTCCAGACTCACATTAAGCATCTCCAATCCAGAATTAAATCTAGAATTGGCTTCCTATTTCAAAACAAAGCATCCTTCACTCATGCTGCCAAACATACCCTCGTAAAACTGACTATCCTACCAATCCTTGACTTCGGCAATGTAATTTTACAAAATAGCCTCCAACACTCTACACAGCAAATTGGATGCAGTCTATCACAGTGCCATCTGTTTTGTCACCAAAGCTCCATATTCTACACACCACTGCAACCTGCATGCTCTCGTTGGCTGGCCCTCGCTACATATTCATCGCCAAATCCACTGGCTCTTGGTCATCTATAAGTCTTTGCTAGGTGAAGCCCCGCCTTATCTCAGCTCACTGGTCACCATAGCAGCACCCACCCATAGCACGCGCTCCAGCAGGTATATTTCACTGGTCACCCCCATATCTCCCTCACTAACTTTAAGCACCAGCTGTCAGAGCAGCTCACAGATCACTGCACCTGTACATAGCCCATCTGTTAATAGCCCATCCAACTACCTCATCCCCATACTGTTATAAAACAATTTGCACCCCAGTATCTCTGCTTGCACATTCATCTTCAAATCAAAATCAAATCAAATCAAATTTATTTATATAGCCCTTCGTAAATCAGCTGAAATCTCAAAGTGCTGTACAGAAACCCAGCCTAAAACCCCAAACAGCAAGCAATGCATGTGAAAGAAGCACGGTGGCTGGGAAAAACTCCCTAGGAAAAACTCCTGAGAAAGGCCAAAAACCTAGGAAGAAACCTAGAGAGGAACCAGGCTATGAGGGGTGGCCAGTCCTCTTCTGGCTGTGCCGGGTGGATATTATAACAGAACATAGTCAAGATGTTAAAATGTTCGTAAATGACCAGCATGGTCAAATAATAATAATCATAGTAATTGTCGAGGGTGCAACAAGCACGTCCGGTGAACAGGTCAGGGTTCCGTAGCCGCAGGCAGAACAGTTGAAACTGGAGCAGCAGCATGGCCAGGTGGACTGGGGACAGCAAGGAGTCATCATGCCAGGTAGTCCTAGGGCTCAGGTCCTCCGAGAGAAAGAAAGAAAGAAAGAAAGAGAGAATTAGAGAGAGCATATTTACATTCACACAGGACACCGGATAAGACAAGAGAATACTCCAGATGTAACAGACTGACCCTAGCCCCCCGACACATAAACTACTGCAGCATAAATACTGGAGGCTGCACTATCACTCCAGTGTTTAATTGCTAAACTGTAATTATTTTGCCGCTATGGCCTATTTATTGCCTTACCTCCTTTATCCTACCTCATTTGCACACATTGTATATTGACTTTTCTATTGTGTTATTGAATGTATGTTTGTTTATTCCATGTGTAACTCTGTGTTGTTTGTGTCACACTGCTTTGCTTTATCTTGAGCAGGTCGCAGTTGTAAATGAGAACTTGTTCTCAACTGGCCTACCTGGTTAAATAAAGGTGAAATACAAATTGATCAGATGTTAAATAACTGAAGAGTTATATTGAGAAAATTATAACTTTGTAATCTGAATATTTTCCTTTGTGCCCCGACTTGTTAGTTATTTACATTTACATGATTAGTTTAATCACGTAATAATAATTACAGAGAATTTATTTGATAAAATAACAGTCTTCACAACAGTCTTCACCTTTAATGATACTAAAGACACATCCAGTAGGCTTTGATTCAATTTCCAATATTCTCGCCCACGTGGAAATTCTGTAAGAGTAATATATATGCCAATTATGTGATGATTCGACAATATTCTGTTCCCTGTCAACACTTTCTTTTACTTTTGGTGCCAGAGAGAATGACATTAGAAAGTAATCAATTAAACGACTAGCTTGATCAAGCCTCTGCCATGTATATCTCAGTAGGTCAGGATATTTAAGCCTCCATATATCCCCTAATTCTAATGTACCCATGACATTCATGATTTCCTTAAGTGCCTGAGGGTGATAGTTTGTAGTGTGAATTTCCTTACGGGCCATAGAGGTATGAAAAATCCTATTAAAATATCCCACCATAATAATACAGTCTAGTGTTGCTTGTAGAGATAAATTCTTATATATATTTTCAAAGAAGCTTGGATCATCATTATTTGGACCATATAGGTTAGTAAGCCATATCTGTTTATTGTAAAGTAATATATTTAAAATATTCTCCCTACCTTGATGATCTGTTTGGACAATTTGCAAATTTGGATAAAAATTACTTAATTTCTTTGCCCATGGGAGAAATATATTTCGCCCCCCCAGTCCTTTTTCCACAAAAATTAATCTAAAATTTATGAACGAGTTTCCTGTAAACAATAGATATTACATTCCTTTTCTTTTAGCCAGGTAAATACTGATCGTCTTTTCTTATAATCTGTTTAGCCATTACAATTAGAACTGGTTATACTTGTGCATTTTCACACAATGGCATCAGTTGGATTTCATTTAGCGGTAATCCCTTGTCCTGACTGTCGACACAAATCTTCACCACTTTTACTTGCTTGGCACACATCCCACAAACACATCGCAGGTGTCTGGGTTCTGTTCTTTGTGCATCTGGCCACCATGCACTGTCTCCTCCCGGGAGCTGTTCAGGAGCTGTGCGTAATTTGCTCGTGCAAAGGCTTGCATAGAATCTTTGCTGCTGCCTTGGCCCTCATATGTCTCTCACGTAGCCCATTTGCCAGACTCATGATGAAGTCTCTCCTGGGCATGGTGTTGTTTATCCACTGCTTGAACAACACGTGTGTGTTGATAGCAGCCAAGTCAAGCATGTTGTAGAACACAGCAACAGGCCAGCAGCAGGTGCCTCCTTTCACAGAGTACAGCCATCTGATCCACAACATCCAGCAGCAGGTGCCTCCTTTCACAGAGTACAGCCATCTGATCCACAACATCCAGCAGCAGGTGCCTCCTTTCACAGAGTACAGCCAACTGATCCAAAACATCTGGCATCAACTTTATTATTTCACCAGAGGGAAATTAAATGTGTCATGTGCTTAAAAAGACAGTACATGAAAACAGAAACGACACAAATAATTAATTCAAAGTGTTATAACTACATATTTAAAGTGAAAGTGCAGAATGCTTTATACTGGAGGGACCAACAGACTATATATTATACAGCCTAATGGCTGTTGGAATAAAACAGTCCCCTTATCTATCTGTTTCCATTTTCTTTTGAAGAAGTCTCTTTCCCCTTGTCCGGTTGCTGTTGTGACTGAGTTTTGAGTGAAGGGGATGAGCACTGTACTGGAAAATGCTTTCAAGTTTTAGCAGGATGAGTTTGTGTACAGGTTGGTGGCTGATTCGTGATCTACCGTAAATACCGGACTATAAGCTGCAACTTTTTTCCCGCGCTTTGAACCTCGCGGTTTAAACAATGATGTGGCTAATATATGGATTTTTCCCGCTTTCAATTTTTTTTTCTCCAAAAAAACACATTATGTGACGTGCTCAGTTTTTGGACGGCATGAAGCTTTCATTAGACCAATGAAATTGCCGAACGGGTTAAGGTCAAACAACGTTTTTCTTTACTGTTTAGATTAAATCTAGCGCTCTCAAACGTCCCATTATTCTGATTACGGTAGTCATTTTGTAACCCTCATCATGGCAAAGACACGGAGAAATGCATATGATGCAGCTTTCAAGTTGAAGGCGATTGATCTGGCTGTTGGAAAAGGAAATAGAGTTGCTGCACGGGAGCTTGGTCTCAATGAGTCGATGATAAGACGTTGGAAACAGCAGCGTGAGGAATTGACTCAGTGCAAAAAGACAACTAAAGCTTACTGTTATTTTTTTATTTTTTGTTACAAGCCGTGTTTCGTTAAAGCCTGTGTAAAGTTCATTTGTTTCAATGTACCGGTAGGCACCTGCGGCTAATAGACATGTGCAGCTTATTTATGTTCAAAATAAATTAAAAAAATTAATTCAGTGGGTGCGGCTTATATTCAGGTGCGCTTAACTTGTTATGGATAGGGGGCAGTATTTTCACGGCCGGATAAAAACCTACCCGATTTAATCTGATTATTACTCCTGCCCAGAAACTAGAATATGCATATAATTATTAGCTTTGGATAAAAAACACTCCAAAGTTTCTAAAACTGTTTGAATGGTGTCTGTGAGTAGAACATAACTCATTTGGCAGGCCAAAACCTGAGAAGATTCCAAACAGGAAGCGCCCTCTCTGACCATTTATTGGCCTTCTTGATCATCTCTATCCAAAACAGGGGATCTGTGGCATAATGTGACATTTTCTAATGCTCCCATAGGCTCTCAGAAGGCGCCAGAACGTTGAATGATGACTTTGCAGGCCATGGCTGAAAAACAGTAGCGCATTTGGATAGTGGTCGATCTGAGAACAATGAGACTGGCGCCGCATACACGAGAAGAGTCCATTTTACTTTCTCTGTCTTTGAACGAAAAATACGACTCCCGGTCGGAATATTATCGCTTTTTTAAGAGAAAAATCGCATAAAAATTGATTTTAAACAGCGGTTGACATGCTTCGAAGTACGGTAATGGAATATTTTGAATTTCTTTGTCACGAAACGCGCCGGGCGCATCACCCTTCATTACCCTTCGGATAGTGTCTTGAACGCAAAACAAAACGCCGCTATTTGGATATAACTATGGATTATTTGGAACCAAACCAACATTTGTTATTGAAGTAGAAGTCCTGGGAGTGCATTCTGACGAAGAACAGCAAAGGTAATCCAATTTTTCTAATAGTAAATCTGAGTTTGGTGAGTACCAAACTTGGTGGGTGTCAAAATAGCTAGCCATGATGGCCGGGCTATCTACTCAGAAAATTGCAAAATGTGCTTTCACCGAAAAGCTATTTTAAAATCGGACACCGCGATTGCATAAAGGAGTTCTGTATCTATAATTCTTAAAATAATTGTTATGTTTTTTGTGAACGTTTATCGTGAGTAATTTTGTAAATTCACCGGAAGTGTTCGGTGGGAATGCTAGTTCTGAACGTCACATGCTAATGTAAAAAGCTGGTTTTTGATATAAATATGAACTTGATCGAACAAAACATGCATGTATTGTATAACATAATGTCCTAGGAGTGTCATCTGATGAAGGTCATCAAAGGTTAGTGCTGCATTTAGCTGTGGTTTTGTTTTTTGTGACAATATATGCTAGCTTAAAAAATGGGTGTCTGATTATTTCTGACTGGCTACTCTGCTGACATAATCTAATGTTTTGCTTTCGCTGTAAAGCCTTTTTGAAATCGGACAGTGTGGTTAGATAAAGGAGAGTCTTGTCTTTAAAATGGTGTAAAATAGTCATATGTTTGAAAAATGGAAGTTTTCAGATTTTCGAGGACTTTGTATTTGACGCCACGCCCATCATTGGATATTGGAGCAGGAGTTCCACTAGTGGAACGTCTAGATGTAGAGGTTCCGGTAATTATGGTATACCAATTATCCTTCCTGTCGCCTTAATCAAAAGCTGAAGCTTGACTTGGTCTTGCACTCGCATGTTTCCAAATACGCATATCAGACCAATGGACAGCACACTCTGTAGGACAGATTTATAGAACATTTGTAAGATATGTCGGGAAAAAAGTAAAATGGTTCAGTTTGCATTAAAGAAAACATTCTCTGTTGCAATTTCTTTATCTTTGCAAAGGCACAGACACTGGAATTCAGTTTATTGTCTGTTTCGATTCCCGGGTACTTATATGTGGTCACTCTGTCATCATGATCTTCGTGGAGGTCAGTGGAGTTCTGTTCCTTCTGAAATCGATTCACACCGACCTACGGAACAGAATTGAGAAGAAAAAATAAGGATTATTTTCCCATAGAAAAAACAAACATCTTATACAGAAGAGTATAATGCTTATGTATAGATGGAGATGCTTATTGTGTAATAGTGACATACCTTTGTTTTGTTGTAGTGCATAACAGTGTCTGGTTCTCTCTTCATTGTGTCCCGGGTTGATGGCAATGTGGGATGAACGGTGCTCATGACAGAAATGGCCTTGGTATAGTGTGTGTGTTGTCCTGTCATTCTTTAGCACAGTTGTGGAGTACCACGGCTGTGCAGGTGCCATATCTTGCACAGAGGGAGGGAGTTCCCATCTCGCTTTGTTCATGGTGCCAGCCAGACTTCTTGTCAAGCTTGGGCGTAGTGGGTGAGGAATCAAGCGCAGGAAGCAGCGATACAGGGTAGTGGCTTTTAATGAGCACAACGGCGAAACACAAGCCACCCCAACAGCGATCCAGAGCGCACACAAAACAATGTGCCCCAAACACAGGGGACAGAACAGTCGGCGCAAAACCATGCACTAGAGCAACACACAATCACGTACAAACACATACATCCTACGCTAACCTAAATAACCCCCCCTTTCTAATGACTAACCCAAAACAGGTGCGTGCCTACCTAGACCTAACCAAACGAAAGTGAAACAAAAAGGGATCGATGGCAGCTAGTAGGTCGGCGATGACGACCGCCGAGCCCCGCCCGGCCGAGGAGGGGCGCCACCATCCGTCACTGTCGTGACACTTCTTTTATTTGCAATCAACCTGTTCTCCAATGACAGTGAACTGAAGAAATTGTCCATGGTGACATTTCTCCCTAACGTCAGGTTCCAACAAGCCCTCACCTCATGACCACATTCTGCACACCTGCTGCCTGATCTTCTGTCTCACAGTTTCATTTAGTGGTGATGCAGGTACCTGCTCAGCGCGTACCGTTCTGGCTTTTTTACGATTAGGCATTGGAAGTGTAGGTTCAGGCTGAGGCTCAGAACCAGAAAATGAATCATCAGAGATGTCATGATATATTTTTGAGTCGTTTTCATTCAGATCTTGAAGCAGCGTTAACACAGCATGTGCGACCATTTGTCTTTGTCTTCTTGCTATTGTAAATTCCGCACGCTCTCACTGTGTACCCTCAGTAGGCCAGAGAATACGGACAAGACTGCTTGGATTCGGTGGACTGATATAGGCTACATACCATATAGAGTTTAAAATTAAAATGGATCAGTGCAGTAGAATGGCCCTGTACTTCATTCACAATTGGTGATTACATAATTATGTATAATTCGCTTCCCCTCGCTCACCGACTCACCCATTCTCCCCCATTCTCCCCCATTCTTTACTTCATTTATTTCATGTGTTGTTTTGTGTTTGAAATTAGTTTTTGTTCAGTTTAGGCTCAGTTTCCAGGCAATTATCAGGGTTATTATCAACTGGCCGGTGCACCTTCCACTGTCGGGAGAATAAGTGAAACAGGCCCCACTGTCAGGAGAAGGAGCGGAGAAGGTCCCACTGTCGGGAGAATGAGCGAAACAGGCCCCACTGTCGGGAGAATGATCGAAACAGGCCCCACTGTCGGGAGAAGGAGTGTAGCAGGCCCTACTGTCAGGAGAAGGGCGGAGAAGGCCCCACTGTCGGGAGAAGGAGTGTAGCAGGCCCCACTGTTGGGAGAATGAGCGAAACAGGCCCCACTGTCGGGAGAAGGAGTGTAGTAGGCCCTACTGTCGGGAGAAGGGCGGAGAAGGCCCCACTGTCGGGAGAAGGAGTGTAGCAGGCCCCACTGTTGGGAGAATGAGCGAAACAGGCCCCACTGTCGGGAGAAGGAGCGGAGCAGGCCCTACTGTTGAGAGAATGAGCGAAACAGGCCCCACTGTCGGGAGAAGGAGTGTAGCAGGCCCCACTGTCGGGAGAATGAGCGGCAACAGGAGAAAACCATTCAAATAATGACATGCCCTCCTAAAACTGGTTATAACTCCAGTTCTGTTTGTAATATTAAGATTCTAACAACATCAGTGTGTTATATAGACTTAGACAAGAACAGAGACTTAGAAAATGGTAGAATAATAAAAATAAGTAAATACATTAGCCATCAAGAAACTAAAACATAGCAAAGTACGTCTTTGTACTTGAGGTGCTATGCCTTTTTGGCTCCCGTTTCATTAATATGATTAAAATACTATATGCCAATCCCTAAGCCTTAGTTAAAACAAGCAATATCTGCTCTGCTCTTTTCAGAATCACTCAAAGCAGCAGACAAGGTGATCCACGTTCGTCTCTGCTATTCTTGTTATCCGTGGAACCTTTGGCCCAGGCAATTCATCAATTGAAGGAAATAACACAAATGCCCCTAAAATCAACTGATCACTTAATCTCATTGTTAGCAGATAATATTTTACTGTATCTGTATCTCTATCGCTCCCAAACGCATTGAAGATCATTGATCAATTCAGCTTCATCTCAAGTCATAAAATGTATCTCACCAAATCAGAGCTACAGCCTCTCAAGACCCCGATGGAGGACTTCATCTCTACTTATGGAATCCCAATCGTTTCCCATTTTAAATATTTGGGAGTTGATCTATTTTCTTCCTTAGATACAACCATTGGCAGAAACTTTAACAGAATGCTCAAATAAATTAAAACAGAATTCAGTAGATGGAATAATATCCCAGTTGAATTTCTGTAGTTCAATGCTTCCCATGGCTCCCCCTTCTGGCTAATGGGATAAAATCCATAGTGTGGTTTGAAAATGTATATGGCAAGGTAAACTATCCTGGATAAAATTAACAAATCTACAAAGAAGGAAAGACATAGGAGGACGTTAGACATGATTCTTCTGGCCCCTGGCTGAGTTTAGACAAAAATATGGTGTCTCCTATCACCCTGGAAGAGCTGGTCTCCACTGATATATCCCTTAATGTAATATGGTGTCTCCTATCACCCTGGAAGAGCTGGTCTCCACTGATATATCCCTTAACTTCTTGGGGATATGTGGGACGTTAGCGTGCCCCCCGTGGCGCACCCTATCAACAGCAGGTGCATTTCAAGAGCGGCAAATTTGAAAGCAAATAAATGTCCAAATTCAAATTTCTCAAACATACAACTAACTTACAGCCTTTGAAAGATAAACATCTTCTTAATCTAACCACTTTTACCGATTTCAAAAAGGTTTTACGGGGAAAGCATAAAGTTAGGTTATGTTAGGAGAGTACATTGACAATAGCTGTGTGTAGTGTATTGTCGATTCAAAGACAGGCGTCACCAAAACCATAAAATCAGCTAAAATTATGCACTAACCTTTTACAATCTCCATCAGATGACACTCCTAGGACATTATGTTAGACAATGCATGCATTTTTAGTTCTATCAAGTTCATATTTATATCTAAAAACAGCGTTTTACTATGGCGTTGATGTTCAGGAAATCGTTTCCCTCCAATACCGGCAGTCAAGTCATGACAACAAAATAATTAATTAATATTAGAAAACATTGGTAAAATATTATATTGTCATTCAAAGAATTATAGATTTACATCTCTTGAACGCAATGGACTTGCCAGATTTAAAATTACTGGGAAATCACACTTTGCAATAATCTGAGCACTGCGCCAGAAAAATACGCATTGCAATACAGACTAACCGCCATGTTGGAGAGATCTAAAATCGAAAATACTATGTAAATAATCCATTACCTTTGATTCTCTTCATCAGATGTCACTTCCAAAGAATCCCAGGTCCATAACGAATGTAGTTTTGTTCAAAAAAGCTCATCATTTATGTCCAAAAACCTCCGTGTTGTAGCACATGATCTAAGCCAGCCGGACTTCACTTCACTTCCCGAACGGAAAAAATATGTTTACGTTCGTTCAAACATGTCAAACGTTGTATCGCATAAATCATTAGGGCCTTTTTTAACCAGAACATGAATAAAATTCAAGGCGGACCATTGGGTTCTCTTTTAAAATGTTTCGGAATGAGAGTACCCACCATCAACTCGCGCGCCAGGTGTCTAATGGGCCATCGCCGTTCCAAAGCTCTTCTTCAGTCAGATCTCACTGTAGAAGACTCAAAACACTTTGTAAAGGCTGGGGACATCTTGTGGAAGCAATAGGAAGTGCCAAAATATTCCTCCTTCCCTTTGTTTTTCAATGGTATAGGCTTAAAGTCAATTCAACACATCAGGTATCCACTTCCTGTCAGAATCTGTCTCAGGGTTTTGCCTGCCAAATGAGTTCTGTTATACTCACAGACACCATTCAAACAGTTTTAGAAACTTTAGGGTGTTTTCTATCCAAACCTGAATAATATGCATATTCTAGCTTCTGAGTTGGTGTAATAGGCAGTTAAAAATGGGCACATATTTTTTCAAAAAATTCTCAATACTGCCCCCTATACCCTAACAGGTTAATGTAATATGGCATCTCCTATTACCCTGGAAGAGTTGGTCTCCACTGATATATCCCTTAATGTAATATGGTGTCTCCTATCACCCTGGAAGAGCTGGTCTCCACTGATATATCCCTTAATGTAATATGGTGTCTCCTATTGCCCTGGAAGAGGTGATCTTCACTGATATATCCCTTAATGTAATATGGCATCTCCTATTACCCTGGAAGAGTTGGTCTCCACTGATATATCCCTTAATGTAATATGGTGTCTCCTATCACCCTGGAAGAGCTGGTCTCCACTGATATATCCCTTAATGTAATATGGTGTCTCCTATCACCCTGGAAAAGCTGGTCTCCACTGATATATCCCTTAATGTAATATGGTGTCTCCTATTGCCCTGGAAGTGGTGGTCTCCACTGATATATCCCTTAATGTAATATGGTGTCTCCTATTGACCTGGAAGAGTTGGTCTCCACTGATATATCCCTTAATGTAATATGGTGTCTCCTATTACCCTGGAAGAGTTGGTCTCCACTGATATATCCCTTAATGTAATATGATGTCTCCTATTACCCTGGAAGAGGTGGTCTCCACTGATATATCCCTTAAACAATTTAAACTACTCTTTGGTCCTATAATAGCTCAGACAATTTTTATTTGGCACATTTTTTATTAAATTATTTTAGCTGGGAATCAAATTGCATTTACTCCAATATTTCACAATAATGTCTTGTGATCTGGAGGGTGGCCCCAGTTGTCCAAATGTCCAAATTCGTACCCTTACAAATATCGTGGACAGTAATGGTTTGAGAATATTCCAACATTTGAAAGATACATACACATTACCAGACAATGTTCTACTTAAGTCAGCTATGCAGGCCTATGGAGTCCCATGGGAAACCCAACTACCGAAACATCCAATGATGGCATATATAAATTTATTATCTGAGCTCCAGGAAGGAATGAGCTATTAAAAAAGTATGGTCAACAGATCTAATTGAATCTGAACCATTCTCTAACTGGAACAGAATATGGAAAAATATGACCTTGCATAATCGGAACCATAAACTTATACATTTTAAGTTTGTTCACAGACTGTGTAGTTAACACCAAGGAAACACATTATGATGCAATTAGCCCCAACTCCCAACTGTTCACTGTGTCCCTTAAATCAGGTAGGCACATTTCTTCATGTGATGTGGGAGTGCCCTGCAGTTGAGTGCTTCTGGGACAAAGTTAAAACATTTATTTCGAACTGCATGAATTTAAATATTCAACGATTTCCATCTATTACCAAACGATTATAGCTCCTTCAATCTCTTAATCAATCAGAGAAGATTACTGCTGGCAGGCAGCACTGCTGTCTTTAAAGGCATCAGCGTGCTTCAGGTCGGCTAGGCGAACCGAATGAATGTGCTCGCATACTTCCTAAAACAATACTTTTTTCTATTTTTGTATACCTTTATTTAACTAGGCAAGTCAGTTAAGAACACATTCTTATTTACGATGTCGGCCTACCAGAATGCAAAAGGCCTCCTGCGAGGACGGGAGCTGGGATTAAAAAATAAAAATACAAGTATATGGGGAGGCAGGTAGCCTAGTTAGAGTGTTTGACTAGTAACTGATAGGTTGCACGATCAAATCCCTGAGCTGAAAAGGTAAAAATCTGTTGTTCTGCCCCTGAACAAGGCAGTTAACCCACTGTTCCTAGGCCATCATTGAAAATAAGAATTTGTTGTTATGACTTGCCTAGTTAAATAAAGGTAAAAAACGTTTTTTTAAATAAATATGACAAAACACACATCACGACAAGAGAGACACCACAACACTACATACAGAGACACCTAAGACAACAACATAGCCTCGCAGAATTACATGACAATACAGAATGGTAGCAACACAACATGGCAACAGCACAACATGGTAGCGGAACAAACATTATTGGGCACAGACAACAGCACAAATGGTAAGAAGGTAGAGACAACAATACATCACACAAAGCAGACACAACTGTCAGTAAGAGTGTACATGATTGGGCATGGAAATTAAACTGTCCCGTTTGAGTGTTTGTTGCAGCTCATTCCAGTCACTAGCTGCAGCGAACTGAGTGTGTTGGGGACCTTTAACAGAATGTGACTGGCAGAATGGATGTTGTATGTGTAGGATGAGGGCTGCAGTAGGTATCTCATATAGGGAGGAGTGAGGTCTAAGAGGGTTGTATAAATAAGCATCAACCAGTGGGTCTTGCGACGGGAATACAGAGATGACCAGTTTACAGTATAGAGTGCAGTGATGTCACCTATAAGGAGCATTGGTGGCAAATCTGATGGCCGAATGGTAAAGAACATCTTGCCGCTCGAGATCACCCTTACAGTGCCTTGCAAAAGTATTCATCCACCTAGTCATTTTTCCTATTTTGTTACATTACAACCTGTAATTTACATGTATTTTTATTTGGATTTCATGTAATGGACATACACAAAATAGTCCAAATTGGTGAAGTGAAATTTAAAAAATTACTTGTTTAAGAAAATCTAAAAAGATCTGTTACAACCAATTACCTTCAAAAGTCACAAAATGAGTTAAATAAAGTCCAATAAAGTCCAAGTGTCACGTGTCACATGATCTGTCACATGATCTCAGTATATATACACCTGTTCTGAAAGGCCCCAGAGTCTGCAACATCACTAAGCAAGGGGCACCACCAAGCAAGGGGCACCATGAAGACCAAGGAGCTCTCCAAACAGGTCAGGGACAAAGTTGTGGAGAAGTACAGATCAGGGTTGAGTTATAAAAAATATCAGAAATGTTGAACATCCCACGGAGCACCATTAAATCCATTATAAAAAAAAATTTAAGAATGTGGCACCACAACAAAGCTGTGAAAAGAGGGCCGCCCACCAAAACTCACAGACCAGGCAAGAAGGGCATTAATCAGAGAGGCAACAAAGAGACCAAAGATAACCCTGAAGGAGCTGCAAACCTCCAAAGCGGAGATTGGAGTATCTGTCCATATTAAGCCGTACAATCCACAAAGCTGGGCTTTACGGAAGAGTGGCCAGAAAAAAAGCCATTGCTTGAAGAAAAAAATAAGCAAACACGTTTGCTGTTCGCCTAAAGGCATTTGGGAGACTCCACAGACATATGGAAGAAGGTACTCTGGTCAGATGAGACTAAAATTGAGCTTTTTGGCCATCAAGGAGAATACTATGGCTGGCGCAAACCCAACACCTCTCATCACCCGAGAACCCGATCCCCACAGTGAAGTATGGTGGTGGCAGCATCAAACTGGTCAGAATTGAACGAATGATGGTTGGCGCTAAATACAGGGAAATTCTTGAGGGAAACCTGTTTCAGTCTTCCAGAGATTTGAGACTGGGACGGAGGTTCACCTTCCAGCAGGACAATGACCCTAAGCATACTACTAAAGCAACACTTGAGTGATTTAAGGGGAAACATTTAAATATCTTGGAATGGCCTAGTCAAAGCCCAGACCTCAATCCAATTGAGAATCTGGGGTATGACTTAAAGATTGCTGTAGACCAGCAGAACCCATCCAACTTGAAGGAGCTGGAGAAGAATGGGCAGAAATCCCAGTGGCTAGATGTGCCAAGCTTATAGTGTCATACCCCAAGCGATGTGCAGCTGTAAATGCTGCAAAAGGTGGCTCTACAAAATATTGACTTTGGGGGGTGAATAGTTACACACGCTCAAGTTCAGTTTTTTTTGTCTTATTTCTTGTTTGTTTCACAATAAAAAATACACTGCTCAAAAATATAAAGAGAACACTAAAATAACACATCCTATATCTGAATGAATGAAATAATCTTATTAAATACTTTTATCTTTACATAGTTGAATGTGCTGACAACAAAATCACACAAAAAAATTTCAATGGATATCCAATTTATCAACCCATGGAGGTCTGGATTTGGAGTCACACTTAAAATTAAAGTGGAAAACCACACTACAGGCTCATCCAACTTTGATGTAATGTCCATAAAACAGGTCAAAATGAGGCTCAGTAGTGTGTGTGGCCTCCACGTGCCTGTATGACCTCCCTACAACGCCTGGGCATGCTCCTGATGAGGTGGCAGATGGTCTCCTGAGGGATCTCCTCCCAGACCTGGACTAAAGCATCCGCCAAGTCCTGGACAGTCTGTGGTGCAACGTGGCGTTGGTGGATGGAGCGAGACATGATGTCCCAGATGTGCTCAATTGGATTCAGGTCTGGGGAACGGGCGGGCCAGTCCATAGCATCAATGCCTTCCTCTTGCAGGAACTGCTGACACACTCCAGCCACATGAGGTCTAGCATTGTCTTGCATTAGGAGGAACCCAGGGCCAACCGCACAAGCATATGGTCTCACAAGGGGTCTGAGGATCTCATCTCGGTACCTAATGGCAGTCAGGCTACCTCTGGCGAGCACATGGAGGGCTGTGCGGCCCCCCAAAGAAATGCCACCCCACACCATGATTGACCCACCGCCAAACCGGTCATGCTGGAGGATGTTGCAGGCAGCAGAACGTTCTCCACGGCGTCTCCAGACTGTCACGTCTGTCACATGTGCTCAGTGTGAACCTGCTTTCATCTGTGAAGAGCACAGGGCGCCAGTGGCAAATTTGCCAATCTTGGTGTTCTCTGGCAAATGCCAAACGTCCTGCACGGTGTTGGGCTGTAAGCACAACCCCCACCTGTGGACGTCGGGCCCTCATACCACCCTCATGGAGTCTGTTTCTGACCGTTTGAGCAGACACATGCACATTTGTGGCCTGCTGGAGGTCATTTTGCAGGGCTCTGGCAGTGCTACATCTGCTCCTTCTTGCAAAAAGGCGGAGGTAGCAGTCTTGCTGCTGGGTTGTTGCCTCCTCCACGTCTCCTGATGTACTGGCCTGTCTCCTGGTAGCGCTTCCATGCTCTGGACACTACGCTGACAGACACAGCAAACCTTCTTGCCACAGCTCGCATTGATGTGCCATCCTGGATGAGCTGCACTACCTGAGCCACTTGTGTGGGTTGTAGACTCCATCTCATGCTACCACTAGAGTGAAAGCACCGCCAGCATTCAAAAGTGACCAAAACATCAGCCAGGAAGCATAGGAACTGAGAAGTGGTCTGTGGTTACCACCTGCAGAACCACTCCTTTATTGGGGGTGTCTTGCTAATTGCCTATAATTTCCACCTGTTGTCTATTCCATTTGCACAACAGCATGTGAAATTTATTGTCAATCAGTGTTGCTTCCTAAGTGGGCAGTTTGATTTCACAGAAGTGTGATAGACTTGGAGTTACATTGTGTTGTTTAAGTGTTCCCTTTATTTTTTGAGCAGTATATGTTGCATCTTCAAAGTTGTTGTGTTGCATGTTGCATGTTGTGGAAATCAGATGAAACAAGCGAAATGCCGTTACTGGGACAAGATGGAGTCGCAGTTCAACGGCTCAGACACGAGATGTATGAGGCAGGGTCTACAGGAAATCACGGACTACAAAAACAAAAACAGCCACGTCACGGATACCGATGTCACGCTTCCAGACAAACTAAACACCTTCTATTCCCCCTTTGAGGATAATACAGTGGCACCATCGCGGCTTGCTAACAAAGACTGTGCCCCCCCACTCTCCTTCTCTGTGGCTGGCGTGAGTAAAACATTTAAACATGTTAACCCTCGCAAGGCTGCTGGCCCAGACGGTATCCCTAGCCGCGTCCTCAGAGCATGCCCAGACCAGCTGGCTGGTGTGTTTACGGACATATTTAATTGCACCCTATCCCAGTCTGTTGTCCCAATACGCATGTTTCAAGATGGCTACAATTATTCCTGTTCCCAAGAAAACTAAATGACTACCGCCCCCTAGCACTCACTTCTGTCATCATGAAGTGCTTTGAAAGGCTAGTCAAGGATCATATCACCTCTACCTTACCGGCCACCCAAGACCCATTACCGCCACAACAGGTCCACAGATGACGCAATTGCCATCGCACTGAATATCTATGTAAGAATGCTGTTCATTGACTACAGCTCAGCATTCAACACCATAGTGCCCAAACTCATCATTAAGCTGGAGGCCCTAGGTCTCAACCCCTTCCTGGACTTTCTGACGGGCCGCCCCCAGGTGGTGAAGGTAGGAAACAACATATCCACCTCGCTGAACCTCAACACTGGGGACCCACAAGGGTGTGTGCTCAGTCCTCTCCTGTACTCCCTGTTCACCCACGACTGCGTGGCCATGTATGCCTCCAAATCAATCATCAAGTTGCAGAGGACACAAGAGTAGTAGGCTTGATTATCAACAGCGAGACAGCCTACAGGGAGGAGGTGAGGGAACTCGGAGTGTGGGGTCAGGAAGAAAGAAAACCTCTCACTCAACGTAAACAAAACAAAGGAGATGATCTTGGACTTCAGGAAACAGCAGAGGGAGCACCCCCCCATCCACATCGAAGGGACAGCAGTGGAGAAGGTGGAAAGTTTTATGTTCCTGGGCGTACACATCACAGACAAACTGAAATGGTCCATCCAGACAGACTGTGTGGTGAAGAAGGCACAGCAGCGCCTCTTCAATCTCAGGAGGCTGAAGAAATTTGTCTTGTCACCCAAAACCCTGACAAACTTTTAGAGCCGCACAATTGAGAGCATCCTGTCAGGCTGTATCACAGCCTGGTACAGCAACTGTACCGCCCTCAACCGTAAGGCTCTCCAGAGGGTAGTGAGGTCTGCACAACGCATCACCAGGGGAAAACTACCTGCCCTCTATGACAGCTACAGCACCCGATGTCACAGGAAGGCCAAAAAGATTGTCAAGGACAACAACAACCCAAGCCACTGCCTGTTCACACTGCTATCATCCAGAAGGTGAGGTCAGTACAGGTGCATCAAAGCTGGGACCGAGAGATTGAGAAACAGCTTCTATCTCAAGGCCATCAGACTGCTAAACAAAAATCACTAACTCAGAGAGGCTGCTGCCTACATTGAGACCCAATCGCTGGCCACTTGAGTAAATGGATTACTAGTCACTTGAAACAATGCCACTCTAAATAATGCCACTTTAGTAATGTCTACATATCTTACATTACTCCTATCTCATGTATATATTATATTGAGACCCAAACACTGGACACTTTAATAAAGGGATCACAAGTCACGTTAACTTCTACAGGATCGGTGAGTGACATTGAGCTAACATAGGCTAATGCGATTAGCATGAGGTTGTAAGTAATAAGAACATTTCCCAGGACATAGACATATCTGATATGAGCAGAAAGCTTAAATTATTGTTAATCTAACTGCACTGTCCAATTTACAGTAGCTATTACAGTGAAAGAATACCAAGCTATTGTTTGAGGAGAGTGCACAGTTTTGAACATAAAACGTTGTTAATAAACACATTAGGCACATTTGGGCAGTATTGATACAACATTTTTAACAGAAATGCAATGGTTCATTGGATCAGTCTAAAACTTTGCACATACACTGCTGCCATCTAGTGGCCAAAATCTAAATTGCACCTGGACTGGAATAATACATTATGGTCTTTCTCTTGAATTTCAAAGATGAGGGTACAAAAAAAGTAGTTTTTTTCTTTGTATTATCTTTTACCAGATCTATTGTGTTATATTCTCATACATTCAATTCACATTTCCAGAAACATCAAAGTGTTTCCTTTCAAATGGTACCAACAATATGCATATCCTTGCTTCAGGGCCTGAGCTACAGGCAGTTAGATTTGGGTATGTCATTGTAGGCGAAAATTTAAAAAAGGGCCATATCCTTAAGTGTTTTTTAAACAGTGTCACTTTAAATAATGCCACTTTAATAATGTTTACATATCTTACATTACTCATATCACATGTATATACTGTCTTTTATACCATCTACTGCACCTTGCGTATGCCGCTTGGCCATTGCTCATCCATATACTTACATGTACATATTCTCATTCACCCCTTTAGATTTGTGTGTATTAGGTAGTTGTTGGGGAATTGTTAGATTACTTGTTAGATATTACTGGACTGTTGGAACAAGAAGCACAAGCATTTCGCTACACTCGCATTAACATTGCTGACCATGTGTACGTGACCAATACAATTTGATTTGATTTGACAACCCCTCCAAAAATCCATTTTAATTCCAGGTTGTAAGGCAAAAAATAGGAAAAAATGGCAAGGGGGTGAATACTTTCGCAAGCCACTGTAACTCAAGAAATCTGCCATTAATTAAAACTTCCGGTGGCCTTTTCGCAAAGATGCACGTGTAGTTCTGAGTACCGTCTTAAAAGTCCAATATCCATAATAAATTCCTGACAACTGGCCTCCGAACCTTCAAAATGCTTAATAACATGGACTTACACGACAGTAGACACTCAACAAGGCACAGGGAAGCCTAAAACCGCTCCAAACAAAGAAAGACACCATTCCAACTAAGCGAGGATAAAATAAACTCTGCCATATTGAAGGCTCTGAATCAACAGCAAACTTTAATGCAGGCAATGGTCAAACAATCAGTTAAGGAATCCCTGGAGGAACTGCATTTGGAAGAAATTAAATCACTTAAATGGTGGAAGCCTCCAACACGTCTATCTTAACACCTGTGATGAGAGGCTGAGGCGTGGGAGCCCGACGAGCCGGCTGAGGCGTGGGAGCCCAACGAGTCGGCTGAGGCGTGGGAGCCCAACGAGTCGGCTGAGGCGTGGGAGCCCGACGAGCCGGATGAGGCGTGGGAGCCCGACGAGCCGGCTGAGGCGGGGGAGCCCGACGAGCCGGCTGATGCGTGGGAGCCCGACGAGTCGGCTGAGGCGTGGGAGCCCGACGAGCCGGCTGAGGCGTGGGAGCCCGACGAGCCGGCTGAGGCGTGGGACCCTGATGAGCCGGCTGAGGCATGACGTGGGATGGGCGCCTGCCAAGCCAACCGAGGCAAGAAATCCTCTAGAGCCAGCTAAGACGTGGAAGCCCGACGAGCCAGCTAAGACGTGGAAGCCCGACAAGGCAGCTGAAGCACCCCCGGTTCCATCGGCGACACAGCCGGACCCGATATCACCAACAAAAACAAAAAACAAAACTCCCTGATGCTTCACATATTGGTGTCAGCATTCTGTAAGGACAGACACAGGAGATGAGAAGCAGATACAGGAAGTGAACATTTAATAACCAATGGACATGACCAGAATACCGACATCGTCTGGACAGGGGAAACGTAAACGACAATACTGCTGACACAGGAAACCGAAGGAGGAACAGACAGTTATAGACGAGGTAATCAACAAGGTGAAGGAGTCTAGTCCAACGAGCGTTGATGCGCATAATGATGGTGACAGATGTGCGTAATGAAGGGCAGCCTGGCGCCCTCGAGCGCCAGAGAGGGAGAGTGGGAGCAGGCGTGACACAAGCTAAGGAAATTAGAATCAGATATGTTTGAACAGTAGATTGAGGCGAAACACATCTTAGTGTGATTTACAACCTTAGTTAAAAATACGAAAAATAAAGAAATTAGAATCAGTTATGTCTGGACAGTAGATTGAAGCGAAAAACATCTTAGTGAGATTTATAGCCGTAACTGATTTACAAATACAAGGATATTAGGAAATTAGACCAGCACACCTCACTGATTATAGTTTTGTTAAAAAAGAGCAAATCTCCCCTAGACTGTAAAAGTTATAGGCCCTTAAGCCTTATAACAACAAGGTCAAGGTGTTTGCAAAGGAACTTGCCATCAGATTAACGATGATCAAGGTGGGTTTATAAAGGGTCGTTTAGCATCAGACAAAATTAAACTTATATTTCATATCATGAATTAGTCCAAAAACGACCTAGTCCCTTCTGCACTTTTTAGTTTGGATGCAGAAAAAGTATTTGATAAACTATAATGGAACAATTTATGGTGTGTTTGGGAGGTCTTTAGTTTTGGTAAAAGAAGGAATCTCCATTTTAAAAACATGCAGACTGGAAACATTCTATCCAATACTTTTTGTTTGCAAAGTTCCACAAAATGTCCAATATCACCAATGCTCTTTGCACTGTCTTTGTAGCACCTTGTTCAAGTGATTAGATTGGACCAACTTATTTCACCCATCAATATTAAAGCTAGTCAGCATAAAGTGTCACTCTATGCCCATGAAACCTTATTGTATTTCTCAGACATCTTAATATCCCTTTCACAGATTCTGAAATGATTTACTGTTTTCGGTTCATTCTGTGAATATAAAATAATCTAGGGAAAATCTATACTGGTGCCCCTTAATAGCCCTGTGAAATGTCTTACTTTGCCTGCTGCATCTCCAGTGCAGTGGCATGAGGCAGCCTTTATTTATTTGGGCTTATGTACAGTGTCTTGCGAAAGTATTCATCACCCTTGGCATTTGTCCTATTTTGTTGCATTACAACCTGGAATTAAAATGGATTTTGGGGGGGTCTATATAATTTGATTTAAACAACATGCCTACCACTTTGAAGATTGTGAAACAAACAAGAAATAAGACAAAAAACAGAAAACTTGGGCGTGCATAACTATTCACCCCCCCAAAGTCAATACTTTGTAGAGCCACCTTTTGCAGCAATTACAGCTGCAAGTCTCTTGGGGTATGTCTCTATAAGCTTGGCACATCTAGCCACTGGGATTTTTGCCCATTCTTCAAGGCAAAACTTCTCCAGCTCCTTCAAGTTGGATGGGTTCCTGCTGGTGTACAGCAATCTTTAAGACATACCACAGATTCTCAATTGGATTGAGATCTGGGCTTTGACTAGGACATTTAAATGTTTCCCCTTAAACTACTTGAGTGTTGCTTTAGCAGTATGCTTAGGGTCATTGTCTTGCTGGAAGGTGAACCTCTGTCCCAGTCACAAAGTTCTGGAAGACTGAAACAGATTTCCCTCAAAAATGTCCCTGTATATAGCGCCATCCATCATTCCTTCAATTCTGACCAGTTTCCCAGTCCCTACCAATGAAAAACATCCCCACAGCATGATGCTGCCATGCTTCACTGTGTGGATGGTATTCTCGGGGTAATGAGAGGTGATGGGTTTGCACCAGACAGTATTTTCCTTGATGGCCAAAAAGCTCAATTTTAGTCTCATCTGACCAGAGTACCTTCTTCCATATGTTTGGGGAGTCTCCCAAATGCCTTTCGGCGAACACCAAATGTGTTTGGATTTTTCTTTTCTTGAAGCAATGGCTTTTTTTCTTGCCACTCTTCTGTAAAGCCCAGCTCTGTGGAGTGTACGGCTTCAAAAGGTCCTATGGACAGATACTCCAATCTCCGCTGTGGAGTTTTGCAGCTCCTTCAGGGTTATCTTTGGTATCTTTGTTGCCTCTCCTTGCGTGGTCCGTGAGTTTTGGTGGGCGGCCCTCTCTTGACAGGTTTGTTGTGGTGCCATATTTTTTCCATTTTTTAATAATGGATTTAGTGGTGCTCCGTGGGATGTTCAAAGTTTCAGATATTTTATTATAACCCAACCCATATCTGTACTTCTCCACAACTTTGTCCCTGACCTGTTGTGAGCGTTCCTTGGTCTTCATAGTGATGCTTGCTTGGTGGTGCCCCTTGCTTAGTGGTGTTGCAAACTCTGCGGCTTTTCAGAACAGGCATATACAGTGAGGGAAAAAAGTATTTGATCCACTGCTGATTTTGTACGTTTGCCCATTGACAAAGAAATGATCAGTCTATAATTTTAATGGTAGGTTTATTTGAACAGTGAGAGACAGAATAACAACATAAAAATCCAGAAAAACATGTCAAAAATGTTATAAATTGATTTGCATTTTAATGAGGGAAATAAGTATTTGACCCCCTCTACATCAGAAAGATTTCTAGCTCCCAGGTGTCTTTTATACAGGTAACGAGCTGAGATTAGGAGCACAATCTTAAAGGGAGTGCTCCTAATCTCAGTTTGTAACCTGTATAAAAGACACCTGTCCACAGAAGCAATCAATCAATCAGATTCCAAACTCTCCACCATGGCCCAGACCAAAGAGCTCTCCAAGGATGTCAGGGACAAGATGGTAGACAGAGCTTGTAGAAAGCACATATACAAGGCTGGAATGGGCTACAAGACCATCGCCAAGCACCTTGGTGAGAAGGTGACAACAGATGGTGCGATTATTCGCAAATGGAAGAAACACAAAAGAACTGTCAATCTCCCTCAGCCTGGGGCTCCATGCAAGATCTCATCTCGTGGAGTTGCAATGATCATGAGAACGGTGAGGAATCAGCCTAGAACTACATGGGAGGATGTTGTCAATGATCTAAAGGCAGCTGGGACCATAGTCACCAAGAAAACAATTGGTAACACACTACGCCGTGAAGGACTGAAATCCTGCAGCGCCCGCAAGGTCCCCCTGCTCAAGAAAGCACATATACATGCCCGTCTGAAGTTTGTCAATGAACATCTGAATGATTCAGAGGACAACTGAGTGAAAGTGTTGTGGTCAGATGAGACCAAAATGGAGCTCTTTGGCATCAACTCAACTCGTCGTGTTTGGAGGAGGAGGAATGCTGCCTATGACCTCAAGAACACCAACCCCACCGTCAAACATGGAGGTGGAAACACTATGCTTTGGGGTGTTTTTCTGCTAAGGGGACAGGACAACTTCACCGCATCAAAGGGACGATGGATGGGGCCATGTACCATCAAATCTTGGGTGAGAACCTTCTTCCCTCAGCCAGGGCATTGAAAATGGGTCGTGGATGGGTATTCCAGCATGACAATGACCCAAAACACACGGCCAAGGCAACAAAGGAGTGGCTCAAGAAGAAGTACATTAAGGTCCTGGAGTGGCCTAGCCAGTCTCCAGACCTTAATCCCATAGAAAATCTGTGGAGGGAGCTGAAGGTTCAAGTTGCCAAACGTCAGCCTCGAAACCTTATTGACTTGGAGAAGATCTGCAAAGAGGAGTGGGACAAAATCCCTCCTGAGATGTGTGCAAACTTGGTGGCCAACTACAAGAAACGTCTGACCTCTGTGATTGCCAACAAGGGTTTTGCCACCAAGTACTAAGTCATGTTATGCAGAGGGGTCAAATACTTATTTCCCTCATTAAAATGCAAATCATTTTCTAACATTTTTGACATGCGTTTTTCTGGATTTTTTCTCGTTGTTATTCTGTCTCTCACTGTTCAAATAAACCTACCATTAAAATTATAGACTCATCATTTCTTTGTAAGTGGGCAAACGTACAAAATCAGCAGTGGATCAAATACTTTTTTCCCTCACTGTATATACTGAGATCATGTGACAGATCATGTGATACTTACAGTGGGGGAAAAAAGCTCTGTCAGGAGGAATGGGCCAAAATTCACCCAACGTATTGTGGGAAGCTCGTTGAAGCCTACCCAAAATATTTGACCCAAGTTAAACAATTTAAAGGCAACGCTACCAAATACTAATTGAGTGTATGTAAACTTCTGACCCACTGGGAATGTGATGAAAGAAATAAAAGCTGAAATAAATAATTCTCTCTACTATTATTCTGACATTTCACATTCTTAATGATCCTACCTGACCTAAGACAGTGAATTTTACTAGGATTAAATGTCAGGAATTGTGAAAAAGTTGAAATGTATTTGGCTAAGGTGTAAACATCCGACTTCAACTGTATCCACGCACCACTTGTCATTATTTTAAGTAATTTTTGTAATTTCACTTCACCAATTTAGATGAAATCCAAATAAAAATCCATTTAAATTACAGGTTGCACTACACAAAATAGGAAAAACACCAAGGGGGGTGAATACTTTTGCAAGGCGCTGTATCACGTTTCAGGGAAGACCCACATACAGACAGTGTCGAAGTCACTAAAGTTTATTACTATAACACAGGGAGGCAAAACGACAGGTCAAGGGGCAGGCAGGGGTTAGTAATCCAGATCAGAGTCCAAAAGGCAGAAAGGTTAAAAACCAGGAAAACAGGAACTAGACAAAAGAAAGGCACAATGGAAAAAACACTGGTAGGCTTTGAAGAACAAAACGAACTGGCAACAGACAAACAGAGAACACAGGTATATAAACCCTTGGATTAATGGGAAAGATGGGTGACACCTGGAGGGGGGTGGAGACAAGCACAAAGACAAGTGAAACAGATCAGTGTGTGACAATATGCATACCCATCAATTTTCCCAAGTTTGCAGAAGGAACTATGACAAACTCTCTGATTTGGAGAGATGATCCTCTCTTAACATCTCATTAAAAGGTAGAATTGCTATAGTAAAAATGAATGTACTCGGTCAACTAAATGCTATTTTCTCTATGCTTCTTATACCTCCTCCTACAAAATATTTAGAGGAATTAAAGTCAATGACCTCAAAGTTTATTTGGAATGATAAAAAGCCAGGCATTCGATATGATACTCTTACACGGTGAAAGGGAAAAGGAGGCTCTGTCTCTTCCAGATTACAAATTATATTACTGTTCTTTCCAAATAAAGTCCTTGAGAGTATGGTCCAGTGATTATATTGCAGCTTCTTGGAAAGGCATTCGAGGAAGCACTTGCTGCACTGCAGAGAATTACAGATCTATTTTTTTCCGGTATCAAGGTAAAAAAAGCATTCTGGTTGAATTCTTTCCAACTCACTATAAGTGCGGTACTACGCTGAGAAACATATCGGCAACACTAAGAAGTTATTTGATTCTTCTCCTATATGGCATAACTATAACCTGCTGACAAACAATACGCCTTTTGTGTACCCATTGTGAGCATCACTTGTGAGACATGTATAATCATAAGGGGCTAATACCTTTCCAGGACCTCAAACAAATGTATTCACTTCCTGGCTTTTCATGGTTCCTTTACCTTCAGTTAATATCTTTGTTAGAAGCTAATGGTGTACCATGGGATGCCCCATTAACATCCCACATAATGCTTACATGGATATTCCCTTTATTAACTTCTAAAATGGTCTCTGATACTTATGATTGGCTGCTGTCTGTTAAATGCTCTACATTGGGTGTCTCTAGTATGGAACCGTGAAATACAGGGACTGGGGCACGACCTGAACGGGGATACCATCTGGGAAAATGGATTTGTTAACTCTAGAACACCAGTACACCAGCTTATATATTATACGTTTTATTATTTCATTATTTTAATAATTTATACATATAAGTTATTCAACCCCGTTTTAAGATGAAACTGACTCCTACTCCAATATGTGAATTCTGTTGGAACACTAATGTTTTGGGAATGTCCTGTGGCGTCCCAGTCTTGGATTTCCTTAAAACATTATGGGTTTCCCTGTAAACAAAGATCCACCTTCTATTTTTGTTGAATGATGACTCTCCATTTGTACTGCAACTGGTTCAGAACAGAATCATTTAGATGGTTTAACAGCAGGTTATCCTTAGTGCTTGGATTACCCCTACAATCCTCTCGCCTCAAACATGGTTGTCATATTTACCAGATACTGTTTGTATAGAGCGATCGTTGTTCGTGATAAACAAAGTTTGGGGGAAATACAGTTGAGGCATGGGAGGTATAATGTAAAACTATCAAAAATCAACAACTATTTAACCAAGCAATTGACCTACATGATAACTAACTGAGAATAATATAGAATATTATGTATTGTAAACTCTACTTCCTTTCTGTAAATGTCATATTGTGCACTCAAATAATTGACTCCTGACAGTATGTAAATAGTTTATTGTGTGTTTGTGTCGTCATGTCAGCTAGTATGTGTAACGTGATCCTGCCTTGTGTATTGCATATTGTGAGAAAAAAAATGTTGATCACCAAACAAGAAAGAAATCTGTCATTATTCTTGACATTCTTGCCAGGAGATCTTAATTGCAAAATTTTAAATATAAGATGTTTGGTCTAGTATTTCTCAATGAAAAAAATGGCATGGGAAATTGCATGAAAACAAAGCATAGGGAAGCATTTCTGGGTGAGGGAGGATACGGCTGGGTGGAAGGGACTGAATACATTTATTAGATAGTTTTTTTTTATCTGTATATGATGATAGTTAGAAGGGAGTTAGAAGGGAGAGGGAGGAGAAGAGAAAAGGAAGGGGAAGGAGAAGAGAGGAGGGAGAGGGAGCAGAGGAGAAGAGAGAGAGGGATGAGGAGAGGAGAGAGAGAGGGGGAGGAGGAGAGATAAAGAGAGTGGGTTAAGAGGAGAACAGATGAAAGGAAGGAGTAATATAGATGCAATGGGAGCGGGGTGAGGAGAGGAGCGGAGTGAGGGACAGGAGAGGAGCGGAGTGAGGGACAGGAGAGGAGAGGAGTGAGGGACAGGAGAGGAGCGGAGTGAGGGACAAGAGAGGAGCAGAGTGAGGGACAGGAGAGGAACGGAGTGAGGGACAGGAGAGGAGCGGAGTGAGGGACATGAGAGGAGAGGAGTGAGGGACAGGAGAGGAGCGGAGTGAGGGACAGGAGAGGAGCAGAGTGAGGGACAGGAGAGGACCGGAGTGAGGGACAGGAGAGGAGCGGAGTGAGGGACAGGAGAGGAGAGGAGTGAGGGACAGGAGAGGAGAGGAGTGAGGGACAGGAGAGGAGAGGAGTGAGGGACAGGAGAGGAGCGGAGTGAGGGACAGGAGAGGAGAGGAGTGAGGGACAGGAGAGGAGCGGAGCCAGCGAGATGAGCTGAATGACTGACAGTAATGGGGTCTGACTAGGAGCAGATAGCAGTCGTAGCCAGAACACACTGAGCTGCCATATTGATGTCCACGTCTGCCAGCTAGACTAACAGAGCAGAAAAATGATGCTGCCAACCAACGCTGCTGCTGCCACATGTCCAGCTTACCTGGGCTGCTTCCTAAATGGCACACCATAGACCATAGGACTATGTTAGTACTGTATAGAACACCATAGACCATAGGACTATGTTAGTACTGTATAGAACACCATAGACATTAGGACTATGTTAGTACTGTATAGAACACCATAGACCATAGGACTATGTTAGTACTGTATAGAACACCATAGACCATAGGACTATGTTAGTACTGTATAGAACACCATAGACCATAGGACTATGTTTAAGAGTAGTACATTATAGAACACATTAGGGAGAGAGTGATTTTGTTTTGTTTCACCAACCACAAGCTGCCCCTAATATCCTCACTCCCCTTTTCCTATCTTCTCTCACTGGGGTGGAATATGGTGCTGTTTAGGATGAACACAATATATTTGTATAAATTAAAAGACATCTCTAATAGATGTAGTCTTCTAAGGTTTAAATTGATATAATCCAATACTTTGGTCTTGGTGGACACCAGAGCTTCTCTCCCCTAATCAGCTTAATTGACTCTGTTACAACATGCAGTAGGGATGGAGAGGTTATACAGCATCTGGCTAGAGAGATATCGGAGAAGGTTACAGTTTACAGTCTGAGAGAGAGAGATATGGGAGAAGGTTATAGTTTACAGTCTGAGAGAGAGAGATATGGGAGGAGGTTATATAGCATCTGGCTAGAGAGATATCGGAGAAGGTTACAGTTTACAGTCTGAGACAGACATGCAAGGATTTTACAGTTTACTGTCTGAGAGAGAGATATGGGAGAAGGACATAGTTTACAGTCTGAGACAGACATGCGAGGATTTGACAATTTACAGTCTGAGAGAGAGATATGGGAGAAGGACATAGTTTACAGTCTGAGAGAGAGAGATATGGGAGGAGGTTATAGTTTACAGACTGAGAGAGATATGGGAGAAGGACATAGTTTACAGTCTGAGAGAGAGATATGGGTAGATGTTATAGTTTACAGTCAGAGATTTGGGAGGATTTTATAGTTCACAGTCAGAGAGAGAGAGATACGGGAGGAGGTTAAAGTTTAACGTCAGAGATATGGGAGGACTTTTTAGTTTACAGTCAGTGACATCGGAAAAGGTTATAGTTTACAGTCTGACAGAGAGATATGGGAGGAGATTATAGTGTACAGTCAGAGATATGGGAGAAGGTTATAGTTTACAGTCTGACAGAGAGATATGGGAGGAGATTATAGTGTACAGTCAGAGATATGGGAGAAGGTTATAGTTTACAGTCAGAGAGAGAGATATGGGAGGAGGTTATAGTTTACAGTCAGAGAGAGAAAAAAGGGAGGAGGTTATAGTTTACAGTCAGAGAGAGAGATATGGGAGGAGGTTATAGTTTACAGTCAGAGAGAGAGATATGGGAGGTTGTAGTTTACGGTCAGAGAGAGAAAAAAGGGAGGAGGTTATAGTTTACAGTCAGAGAGAGAGATATGGGAGAAGGTTATAGTTTACAGTCAGAGAGAGAGATATGGGAAAAGGTTATAGTTTACAGTCAGAGAAAGGGATATGGGAGGTTATAGTTTACAGTCAGAGAGAGAAAAAAGGGAGGAGGTTATAGTTTGCAGTCAGAGAGAGAGCTACACTCCTGGGCTACAATATCCGGACCCCTTCTACTGCCGGTACGGGGCACGGAACCCCGCCGATCCTCTACGACTGGAATACCGACATAATCTGCCCGAGGATTCCAACAGGCCCCTCAGGCGCGACGTCCGCTGAAGGCCCATTCTGCTAACTTGCCTGCTAGCTATCTAGAGCTACTTGGAACCCTAATAATTCCACGACTGGTCTATCGATGTCACCGCACGAAGAGGCAAAAACAGACTTACCCCCATCGCGACGTCCCCCAAAGGCTAACTTGCTAGCCCCGGTCTGCTAACTGCTAGCTTGCCTGCCCCGGTCTGCTAACTGCTAGCTTGCCTGCCCTGGTCTGCTAACTGCTAGCTTGCTTGCCCCGGTCTGCTAACTGCTTGCTTGATAACCCGGTCTACTAACTGCTAGCTTGCCTGCCCCGGGCTGCTAACTGCTAGCCCCGGTCTGCCAACTGCTTGCTTGCTAACCCGGTCTGCTAACTGCTAGCTTGTTTAGCCCCGGCCTACTAACTGTTAGTACATTTACATTTTTAGCTTGTTAGCATCGGCCTGCTAACTGTCTGAATCGCCGTGTCCCCAGTCAGCCCAACCAATAAGTGGACCCATAGGTCCACTTACATCCAATGTACTCACATCCTACCTTACCTTTGTCTGTACACTATGCCTTGAATCTATGCTATCGTGCCCAGAAACCTGCTCCTTTTACTCTCTGTTCCAAACGTGCTAAACGGCCAGTTCGTATAGCATTTAGCCGTACCCTTATCCTACTTCTCCTCTGTTCCTCTGGTGATGTGGAGGTTAATCCATGTCCTGCAGTGCCTAGCTCCACTCCCACTCCCCAGGTGATCTCATTTTTTGACTTCTGTAACCGTAAAAGCCTTGGTTTCATGCATGTTAACATTAGAAGCCTACTCCTTAAGTTTGTTTTACTCAATGCTTTAGCACACTCTGCCAACCCGGATGTCCTAGCCGTGTCTGAATCCTGGCTCAGGAAAACCACCAAAAACCATGAAATCTCCATCGCTAACTATAACATTTTCCGCCAAGATAGAACTGCCAAAGGGGGCGGTGTTGCAATCTACTGCAAAGAGAGCCTGCAGAGTTCTGAATTACTATCCAAGTCTGTACCCAAACAATTCGAGCTTCTACTTCTAAAAATTCACCTTTCCAGAAACAAGTCTCTCACTGTTGCCGCTTGCTATAGACCTCCCTCTGCCCCCAGCTGTGCCCTCGATACCATATGTGAATTGATTGCCCCCATCTATCTTCTGAGCTCGTGCTACTAGGTGACCTAAACCGGGACATGCTTAACACACCGGCCATCCTACAAGCTAAACTTGATGGCCTCAATCTCACACAAATTATCAATGAACCTACAAAGTACAACCCCAAATCCGTAAACACAGGCACCCTCATAGATGTCATCCTAACTAACTCGCCCTCCAAATACAACTCTGCTGTTTTCAATCAGGATTTCAGTGATCACTGCCTCATTGCCTGCATCCGTAATGGGTCTGCGACCAAACAACCACCCCTCATCACTGTCAAACGCTCCCTAAAACACTTCAGCGAACAGGCCTTTCTAATCGACCTGGCCGGGGTATCCTGGAATGACATTGACCTCATCCCGTCAGTAGATGATGCCTAGTTATTCTTTAAAAGTGCCTTCCTCACCATCTTAAATAAGCATGCCCTACTCAAAAAATGTAGAACTAGGAATACATATAGTCCTTGGTTCACTCCAGACCTGTCTGCCCTTGACCAGCACAAAAACATCCTGTGGCGTACTGCATTAGCATCGAACAGCCCCAGTGATATGCAACTTTCAGGGAAGTTAGGAACAAATATACACAGGCAGTTAGAAAAGCTAAGGCTAGCTTATTCAAACAGAAATTTGCATCCTGTAGTGCTAACTCAATAAAGTTCTGGGACACTGTAAAGTCATTGGAGAATAAGAGCACCTCCTCCCAGCTGCCCACTGCTCTGAGGCTAAGTAACACTGTTACCACCGATAAATCCACTATAATTGAGAATTTCTCTACAGCTGGCCATGATTTCCACCTGGCTACCCCTACCCCGGTCAACTGCCCGGCATCCTCCACAGCAACCCGCCAAAACCTCCCCCATTTCTCCTTCACCCAAATCCAGATAGCTGATGTTCTGAAAGAGCTGCAAAATCTGGACCCCTACAAATCAGCTGGGCTAGACAATCTGGACCCTCTCTTTCTAAAATGATCTGTTGAAATTGTTGTAACCCCTATTACTAGCCTGTTCAGCCTCTCTTTTGTATCGTCTGAGATTCCCAAAGATTGGAAAGCTGCCACGGTCATCCCCCTCTTCAAAGGGGGTGACACTCTAGACCCAAACTGCTACAGACCTATATCTATCCTACCCTGTCTTTCTAAGGTCTTCGAAAGCCAAGTTAACAAAAAGATTACCGACCATTTCGAATCCCACCGTACCTTCTACGCTATGCAATCTGGTTTCAGAGCTGGTCATGGGTGCACCTCAGCCACGCTCAAGGTCCTAAACGATATCTTAACCGCCATCAATAAGAAACATTACTGTGCAGCCGTATACATCAACCTGGCCAAGGATTTCGACTCTGTTAATCACCACATTCTTATTGGCAGACTCGACAGCCTTGGTTTCTCAAATGATTGCCTCGCCTGGTTTACCAACTACTTCTATGATAGAGTTCAGTGTGTCAAATCGGAGGGCCTGTTGTCCAGACCTCTGGCAGTCTCTATAGGTGTGCCACAGGGTTCAATTCTCGGGCCGACTCTCTTCTCTGGAAACATCAATGATGTCGCTCTTGCTGCTGGTGACTCTCTGATCCACCTCTACGCAGACGACACAATTCTGTATACTTCTGGCCCCTCTTTGGACACTGTGTTAACTAACCTCCAGACGAGCTTCAATGCCACACAACTCTCCTTCCGTGGCCTCCAACTGCTCTTCAACGCAGGTAAAACTAAATGCATGCTATTCAATCGACCACTGCCCGCACCTGCTCGCCCATCCAGCATCACTACTCTGGACAGCTCTGACTTAGAATACGTGGACAACTACAAATACCTGGGTGTCTGGTTAGACTGTAAACTCTCCTTCCAGACTCACATTAAGCATCTCCAATCCAAAATTAAATCTAGGCTTCCTATATCGCAACAAAGCATCCTTCACTCATGCTGCCAAACACACCCTCGTAAAACTGACCATCCTACCAATCCTTGACTTCGGTGATGTCATCTATAAAATAGCCTCCAACACTCTACTCAACAAACTGGATGCAGTCTATCACAGTGCCATCCGTTTTGTCACCAAAGCCCCATACACTACCCACCATTGCGACCTGTACACTCTCGTTGGTTGGCCCTCGCTTCATACTCGTCGCCAAACCCACTGGCTACAGGTTATCTACAAGTCTCTGCTAGGTAAAGCCCCGCCTTATCTCAGCTCACTGGTCACCATAGCAGCACCCACTCGTAGCATGCGCTCCAGCAGGTATATCTCTCTGGTCACCCCGAAAGCCAATTCCTCCTTTGGCCTCATTTCCTTCCAGTTCTCTGTTGTCAATGACTGGAACGAACTGCAAAAATCTCTGAAACTGGAGACTCATATCTCCCTCACTAGCTTTAAGCACCAGCTGTCAGAGCAGCTCACAGATCACTGCACCTGTACATAGCCCATCTGTAAACAGCCCATCTATCTTCCTACCTCATCCCCATACTGTATTTATTTATTTATCTTGTTCCTTTGCAGCCCAGTATCTCTACTTGCACATTCATCTTCTGCACATCTACCATTCCAGTGTTTAATTGCTATATTGTAATTACTTCGCCACCATGGCCTATTTATTGCCTTAACTTACCTCATTTGCACTCACTGTATATAGACTTTTTGTTTTCTTTTGTTCTACTGTATTATTGACTGTATGTTTTTTTTATTCCATGTGTAACTCTGTGTTGTTGTTTGTGTCGAATTGCTTTGCTTTATCTTGGCCAGGTCGCAGTTGCAAATAAGAACTTGTTCTCAACTAGCCTACCTGGTTAAATAAAGGTTAAATTAAAATTAAAATGTAAAAAAATATGGGAAGAGGTTATAGTTTACAGTCAGAGAGAGAGAGATATGGGAGGATGTTATAGTTTACAGTCAGAGAGAGAGATATGGGAGGAGGTTGTAGTTTACAGTCAGAGAGAGAGAAATCTGGGAGGAGGTTGTAGTTTACAGTCAGAGAGAGAAATTCATTTTTATTTTGTATTGTCTATTTCACTTGCTTTGGCAATGTAAACCTATGTTTACCAATAAAGCGTTTAAATTGAATTGACATTATGGAGAGATTGAGACAGAGAGTTGAGAGAGCAGTGAAAGTAGTGATTTGTAAGAAAGCCTTGTCTGAGTCAAAACGTCCTGAGACAGCGTGATGTACAGGGCACCCCGTGGACAGGACACTAGTCTATCTCCTGTTTCTGTAGTGAGACAGCTTGATGTACAGGACACCCCCTGGACAGGACACTAGCCTATCTCCTGTTTCTGTAGTGAGACAGCGTGATGTACAGGACACCCCCTGGACAGGACACTGGCCTATCTCCTGTTTCTGTAGTGAGACAGCTTGATGTACAGGACACTAGTCTATCTCCTGGTTCTGTAGTGAGACAGCTTGATGTACAGGACACCCCCTGGTCAGGACACTAATAATGTGGCTGTTTCACTAAATATTTTGCCTTTGTATAATTTAACTCAGAGACAGCCAACCAAACATCTGTCATTTAGGAACAGTGAAGAAACATTGCATTAGTGTGTTGGTCACGTAAAATGATGCCATCGCTAATTTGATGTATTTCATCACAGAAACACAGCATTGGTGTGACATCACACCATCACACCATCACACTTCCCTTCTTCCTTAAGAAAACAATCCCGCTAAGTAAACGCGTTGAAATCCTCCAGTATGAAATGTGCTTATCAGACATGTCATCTCTCCTCCTCTCCTCTCCTCTCCTCTCCTCTCCTCTCCTCTCCTCTCCTCTCCTCTCATCTATCTTTCCTATCCTCCTCTCCTCTCCTCTCCTCTCCTGTCCTCTCCTCTCCTCTCCTCTCCTCTCCTCTCCTCTCCTCTCCTCTACCTCTCCTCTCCTCTCCTGTCCTCTCCTGTCCTCTCTTCTCCTCCTCCTCTCCTCTCCTCTCATCTATCTTTCCTCTCCTTCTCTCCATCTTTCCTCATTTCCTCTCCTCTCCTCCATCTCCTTCTCTCCTCCATTTCTCCATCGACCAAAGGAATTTATATTAACAGAGAGAGAGAAATGACAGCTGTTTGTCTGGTAAATATTTATGGAGTGTGTGTGTGTGTATATGCCTGGCTGCCCACTCTGTGTGGAGGTGTGAAGTGGTATCCTGGGCCCTACGAGGCAGAGAGGCAGGCAGCAGGGAAACTTGGACAGCTCTATCTGGCTCAATGTCAGACAGACAGACGGACAGACGGACAGACAGACAGACCAGTGAGGATCCTTATGAAAGCCTTCTTGTTAGTAAGGTAGAATGCTTTGATATACATTCACTCAGCTCCCTATCCCTCTCTCTCCCTCTACCTCTCTCTCTCTCTATGTATCTCCCTCCCTCTCTTTCTCTATCTCTATGTATCTCCCCTCCTCTCCCTCTCTCTCTCTTTCTCTCTATATGTATATCCCTCCTTCTCCCTCTCTCTTTATCTCCCTCCCTCTCTCTCTCCATGTATCTCCCTCCCTCTCCCTCCCTCTCTCTCTCTCTCTCTCTCTCTCTCTCTCTCTATGTATCTCCCTCCCTCCCTCTCCCTCCCTCTCTTTCTCTCTCTATGTATCTCCCTCCCTCTCCCTCTCTCTCTATGTATCTCCCTCCCTCTCCCTCTCTCTGTATCTCCCTCCCTCTCCCTCTTTCTCTCTCTATGCATGTCCCCCTCCCTCTCTTTCTCTCTCACTGTATCTCCCTCCCTCTCCCACTCTTCCTTTCTCTCCCACCCTCTCTCTCTCTACCCCTCTCTCGCTCTCTCTCTTTTTCCCTCTCCCTCTCAATGTCATTAGGTGATTAACTTCTCTGGGGTATGTGGGTCACCCACTTGCAGGACACACTATTCAACAGCCAGTGAAATAGCATGGCGCGAAATACAAAACAGCAAAAATCTCAAAATTTCATTTTCTCAAACAATCAACTATTTTACACCATTTTAAAGATAAACTTCTCGTTAATCTAACCACATTGTTCGATTTCAAAAAGGCTTTATGGCGAAAGCATAAAATTAGATTATGTTAGGACATAAACTTCACAAGAAAAACCACACAGCCATTTTCCAAGCAAGGACATGCATCACAAAAACCAAAAATACAGCTAAAATATTCACTAACCTTTGATGATCTTCATCAGATGGCACTCATAGGACTTCATGTTACACAATACATGTATGTTTTGCCCGATAAAGTTCATATTTATATCCAAAAACCCCATTTTACATTGGCGCGTGATGTTCAGAAAATGTGTTCCCACCAAAACCTTCAGTGAATGAGCACATCAATTTACAAAAATACTCATCATAAACGTTGATAAAATTTACAACAGTTATTGAAAGAATTATAGATATACTTCTCCTTAATGCAACCGCTGTGTCAGATTTTAAAATAGCTTTATGGAGAAAGCACATTGTTCAATATTCTGAGTACATAGCTCAGCCATCAAAGCAAGCTATACAGTTACCCGCCAAGTTCTGGGGTCAACTAAACTCAGAATTAGTATTATAAATTATCTCTTATATTCTCTTACCTTTGCTGATCTTCGTCAGAATGCACTCCGAGGACTCCTACTTCCACAAGAAATGTTATTTTTGTTCGAAATACTCCATATTTATGTCCAAATACCTCCGTTTTGTTCGTGCGTTCAGATCACTATCCAAAGGCATAACGCGCGAGCGTAAATCCAAACACGAAAGTCAAATAGTTCCATTACCGGACCGGATGCTGGAGCTAGTAGTCGTGCTGTACTTTGCTCCGCGGGTAATATTACATTTCATTACATTACATTACAACGGAACGATTTGATTAGTGTAATGTTAGCTAGCTAGCTACATAGTTGTCTTTGCATCAAGGATAAAGGTGTAGCTAAATGTGTAGGTGTAGCTTTGAGAAACTAACTTTGAGAAACTAACAAGGTTAGCTAGCCAGTTGTATTCGTTCGTTCGCGCTGTTTTCCAAACGCCGTCAACACCACAGCCACTGCTAGCTAGCCAACTTTACCAACTAGCAGTACTGTAGAAACTAAATACATTACAATGGAACAATTTGATTAGTGTAATGTTAGCTAGCTACATAGTTGTCTATATATCAAAGATAAAGGTAAACGCAGCCACTGCTAGCTAGCCAACTCTAGCAGCTAGCAGTACTGTATCATTTTTAGTCAATAAGGTTTTTTGCAACATAAGCTTAACTTTCTGAACTTTCGAGTTGTGTAGTCCACTTGTGTAGCTAGCAGGACTAACTTTGTGTTAGCTAGCCAACATTTAATTACTTCTGCGTTATGAAAGGAACTAGACACGGACACGAATGATCCATTGGTAGTTTGTTGTAACCAAGCATTGGTGCTAACCGTGTGTTATTGGATGCTAGCATGCTAGTTAGCTACGGCGTCATAGGACACGGTGCACTGGGTGGGTTTCACTGTACCAAGTTATCTAGCTGAATAAACTAAGTTTGAGCCTATTCCTGGAAACATTGAACCACTGTAGTTTACATCAATTATAATTTCTAAAGTGGAAGTTGGAAAAGTTATATTTGAGTGTTTCAGTGAATGGTTAGTGAGGGAGGCCCTGCTCTCTCGCTTCCCCAGTTGTTTAGTTAATTTTCATTCCAATATCCTTTGCATTAGCGTAGCCTCTCCTGTAGCCTGTCAACTATGTGTCTGTCTATCCCTGTTCTCTCCTCTCTGCACAGGCCATACAAACACTTCACACCGCATGGCCGCTGCCACTCTAACCTGGTGGTCCCAGCGCGCATGACCCACGTGGAGTTGCAGGTCTCCGGCAGCCTCTGGAACTGCCGGTCTGCGGCCAACAAGGCAGAGTTCATCTCAGCCTATGCTACCCTCCAGTCCCTCGACTTCTTGGCGCTGACGGAAACATGGATTACCACAGAAAACACTGCTACTCCTACTGCTCTCTCCTCGTCTGACCAAGTGTTCTCACATACCCCGAGAACATCTGGTCAGCGGGGTGGTGGCACTGGAATCCTCATCTCTCCCAAGTGGACATTCTCTCTTTCTCCCCTGACCCAACTGTCTATCTCCTCCTTTGAATTACATGCTGTCACAGTCACTAGCCCATTCAAGCTTAACATCCTTATCATTTATCACCCTCCAGGTTCCCTTGGAGAGTTCATCAATGAGCTTGACGCCTTGATAAGTTCCTTTCCTGAGGATGGCTCACCCCTCACAATTCTGGGTGACTTTAACCTGTTTGGGCTAGGGGGCAGTATTGAGAATTTTTGAAAAAATATGTGCCCATTTTTAAATGCCTCCTACACCTACCCAGTAACTACAATATGCATATACTTATTATATATGGATAGAAAACACCCTAAAGTTTCAAAAACTGTTTGAATGGTGTCTGTGAGTATAACAGAACTCATTTGGCAGGCAAAACCCTGAGACAGATTCTGACAGGAAGTGGATACCTGATGTGTTGAATTGACTTTGAGCCTATGCCATTGAAAAACAAAGGGGGTGAATTATATTCTGGCACTTCCTATTGCTTCCACAAGATGTCCCCAGCCTTTACAAAGTGTTTTGAGTGTTCTACAGTGAGATCTGACCGAATAAGAGCCATGGAACGTGATGGTCCATCATTCACCCTGGCGCGCGATTTGATGGTGGGTACTCTCATTCCGAAACGTTTTAAAAGAAAACCCAATGGTCCGCCTTGAATTTTATTCATGTTCTGGTTAAAAAAGGCCCTAATGATTTATGCGATACAACGTTTGACATGTTTGAACGAACGGAAATATATTTTTTCCGTTCTTGAAGTGAAGTGAAGTCCGGCTGGCTTAGATCATGCGCTACAACACGGAGGTTTTTCGACATAAATGATGAGCTTTTTTGAACAAAAATACATTCGTTATGGACCTGGGACTCTTTGGAAGTGACATCTGATGAAGAGAATCAAAGGTAATGGATTATTTATATAGTATTTTCGATTTTAGATTCCTCCAACATGGCGGTTAGTCTGTATCGCGATGCGTATTTTTCTGGCGCAGTGCTCAGATTATTGCAAAGTGTGATTACCCAGTAAGGTTAATTTAAAATCTGACAAGTCCATTGCGTTCAAGAGATGTAAATCTATAATTCTTTGAATGACAATATAATATTTTAGCAATGTTTTCTAATATTAATTAATTATTTTGTCGTCATGACTTGACTGCCGGTATTGGAGGGAAACGATTTCCTGAACATCAACGCCATAGTAAAACACTGTTTTTAGATATAAATATGAACTTGATAGAACTAAAAATGCATGCATTGTCTAACAAAATGTCCTAGGAGTGTCATCTGATGGAGATTGTAAAAGGTTAGTGCATAATTTTAGCTGATTGTATGGTTTTGGTAAAGCCTGTCTTTGAATCGACAATGCATTGCACACCGCTATTGTCAATGTACTCTCCTAACATAACCTAACTTTATGCTTTCCCCGTAAAACCTTTTTGAAATCGGTAAACGTGGTTAGATTAAGAAGATGTTTATCTTTCAAAGGCTGTAAGTTAGTTGTATGTTTGAGAAATTTGAATTTGTACATTTATTTGGTTTCAAATTTGCCGCTCTTGAAATGCACCTGCTGTTGATAGGGTGCGCCACAGGTGGCACGCTAACGTCCCAGGTAGCCTCAAGAAGTTAACCTCCCTACGTCTACCTTTGACTCATTTCTCTCTGCCTCCTTCTTTCCACTCCTCTCCTCTTTTGACCTCACCCTCTCACCGTCCCCCCCTACTCACAAGGCAGGCAATACGCTTGACCTCATCTTTACTAGATGCTGTTCTTCTACTAATCTCACTGCAACTCCCCTCCAAGTCTCCGACCACTACCTTGTATCCTTTTCCCTCTCACTCTCCTCCAACACTACTCACTCTGCCCCTACTCAGATGGTATTGCGCCGTCGCAACCTTCGCTCTCTCTCTCCTGCTACTTTCTCCTCCATCCTATCATCTCTTCCCTCTGCTCAATCCTTCTCCAACCAATCTCCTGATTCTGCCTCCTCAACCCTCCTCTCCTCCCTTTCTGCATCCTTTGACTCTCTATGTCCCCTATCCTCCCGGCCGGCCCGGTCCTCCACACCTGCTCCGTGGCTTGACGACTCATTGCAAGCTCACAGAACAGGGCTCCGGGCAGCCGAGCGGAAATGGAGGAAAACTAGCCTCCCTGTGGACCTGGCATCTTTTCACTCCCTCCTCTCCACATTTTCTTCCTCTGTTTCTGCTGCTAAAGTCACTTTCTACCACTCTAAATTCCAAGCATCTGCATCTAACCTTAGGAAGCTCTTTGCCACCTTCTCCTCCCTCCTGAATCCTCCTCCCCCTCCCCCCCCTCCCTCTCTGTGGATGACTTTGTCAACCATTTTGAAAAGAAGGTTGATGACATCCGATCCTCATTTGTTAAGTCAAACGACACCGCTGGTCCTGCTCACATTGCACTACCCTATGCTTTGACCTCTTTCTCCCCTCTCTCTCCAGATGAAATCTTGCGACTTGTGACGGCCGGCCGCCCAACAACCTGCCCACTTGAACCTATCCCCTCCTCTCTTCTCCAGACCATTTCCGGAGACCTTCTCCCTTACCTCACCTCGTTAATCAACTCATCCTTGACCGCTGGCTACGTCCCTTCCGTCTTCAAGAGAGCGAGAGTTGCACCCCTCCTCAAAAAACCTACACTCGATCCCTCCGATGTCAACAACTACAGACCAGTATCCCTTCTTTCTTTTCTCTCCAAAACTCTTGAGCGTGCCGTCCTTGGCCAGCTCTCTTGCTATCTCTCTCAGAATGACCTTCATGATCCAAATCAGTCAGGTTTCAAGACTGGTCATTCAACTGAGACTGCTCTTCTCTGTGTCACGGAGGCTCTCCGCACTGCTAAAGCTAACTCTCTCTCCTCTGCTCTCATCCTTCTAGACCTATCTGCTGCCTTTGATACTGTGAACCATCAGATCTTCCTCTCCACCCTCTCCGAGATGGGCATCTCCGGCGCGGCTCACTCTTGGATTGCGTCCTACCTGACAGGTCGCTCCTACCAGGTGGCGTGGCGAGAATCCATCTCCGCACCATGTGCTCTTACCACCGGTGTCCCCTGGGGCTCAGTTCTAGGCCCTCTCCTATTCTCGCTATACACCAAGTCACTTGGCTCTGTCATGGCTCTGTCATATCCTCACATGGTCTCTCCTATCATTGCTACGCAGACGACACACAATTAATCTTCTCCTTTCCCCCTTATGATAACCAGGTGGCGAGTCGCATCTGCATGTCTGGCAGACATATCAGTGTGGATGACAGATCACCACCTCAAGCTGAACCTTGGCAAGACGGAGCTGCTCTTCCTCCCGGGGAAGGACTGCCTGTTCCATGATCTCGCCATCACGGTTGACAACTCCATTGTGTCCTCCTCCCAGAGTGTTAAAAGCCTTGGCGTGACCCTGGACAACACCCTGTCGTTCTCCGCTAACATCAAGGCGTGACACGATCTTGTAGGTTCATGCTCTACAACATTTACAGAGTACGACCCTGCCTCACACAGGAAGCGGCGCAGGTCCTAATCCAGGCACTTGTCATCTCCCGTCTGGATTACTGCAACTCGCTGTTGGCGGTGCTCCCTGCCTGTGCCATTAAACCCCTACAACTCATCCAGAACGCCGCAGCCCGTCTGGTGTTCAACCTTCCCAAGTTCTCTCACGTCACCCCGCTCCTCCGCACACTCCACTGGCTTCCAGTTGAAGCTCGCATCTGCTACAAGACCATGGTGCTTGCCTACGGAGCTGTGAGGGGAACGGCACCTCCGTACCTTCAGGCTCTGATCAGTCCCTACACCCAAAGAAGGGCACTGCGTTCATCCACCTCTGGCCTGCTCCCCTCCCTACCTCTGCGGAAGTACAGTTCCCGCTCAGCCCAGTCAAAACGGTTCGCTGCTCTGGCACCCCAATGGTGGAACAAGCTCCCTCACGACACCAGGACAGCGGAGTCAATCACCACCTTCCGGAGACACCTGAAACCCCACCTCTTTAAGGAATACCTGGGATAGGATTAAGTAATCCTTCTAACCCTCCCCACCCCCCCTACCCTCCCCCCCCAAAAAAGATATAGATGTACTATTGTAAAGTGGTTGTTCGACTGGATATCATAAGGTGAATGCACCAATTTGTAAGTCGCTCTGGATAAGAGCGTCTGCTAAATTACGTAAATGTAATGTAAATGTACCGTTCATAGAAACATGTCAAACGTTGTTTACAATCAATCCTTAGGGTCTTTTAAACATAAAAATGCGCTAATATTCCAACAATAGCGTATTCATTCAAGAAGAAAAAGAAGGAACGGCATGCTGGCGGGCTCGCGCATAATCAAGTCCTTTGTCCTCAGGCAGTCCACTCATTGACTGAGCTCCTATTTTCTGCCCAGTAACAGGAGAAGGATGAAACACATTTTTAAAGGAGGTTGACAAGGATTCGATAGGGATTCAAAAGAAGAACTACAATTCTCAGATTTCCCACTTCCTGGTTTGATTTTTCCCAGAGTTTTGCCTGCCATATGAGTTCTGTTATACTCACAGACATCATTCAAACAGTTGTAGAAATTTCAGAGTGTTTTCTATCCAAATCTACGAATAATATGCAAATATTTGACACTGGGCCCGAGTATTAGGCAGTTTACTCTGGGCACGCTTTTCATCCGAAAGTGAAAATACTGCCCCCTATATCTTAAAAAGTTAAACATTTATTGACAGATATGTGGACGTGGAGCAGTTTTAATTTATATGTCCCACAGCCTCATCACTTTGCCCCAGGAGGAACATACAACATAGTTGATGTCTTTACCAACTTAGTGACTGACCCCTGAAATTGGGAGGTTGAGGGATTTATTGGTTGAGTTACACCAAAGTCTCTTAAAATGGGCAGAGATTGGGGGACCCGTGCAGAGATTGGGGGACCCGTGCAGAGATTGGGGACCCGGGGAGAGATTGGGGGACCCGTGCAGAGATTGGGGGACCCGTGCAGAGATTGGGGAACCCGGGCAGAGATTGGTGGACCTGGGCAGAGATTTGGGGACCCGTGCAGAGATTGGGGGACCCGTGCAGAGATTGGGGGACAATAGCTCTTACTTTGTGATAGTCGACATGACACAGCCTCAAGCTAATAGATCACAGTTTCTACCGGCTGCATAAAGTTCTCTAGCCAAGGAGGCAAAATGTAATATTAAAATTCAAAATGTTAATTGCCTGCTTTGCTAGTTTGTCACATTTAGCTCAGTCTGAGTCCTTTCTGTGTGCTTCATCTCAAATGGTCACTGAAGAGTCTTGTGTTGTGCAACACTGAGTTCTTTACTGTAAACTGGGAAATAAACCCGCTGATCTATATAGTCTTTATGACTCTGTTTCCAGACGTTTCCGTGAGCCCATCCTCGTATAGCTTTTTCCACCAGCCTCCACATGGCAGAGTGTCTCCATTACCAGTCAAAAGTTTGGACACACCTACTCATTCCAGGGTTTTTCTTTATTTTTACTATTTTCTACATTATAGAATAACAGTGAAGACATCAAAACTATGAAATAACACATATGGAATCATTTAGTAACAAAAAAAGTGTTAAACAAATCAATCAGTTGTGTTGTGACAAGGTAGGGGTGGTGTACAGAAGATAGCCCAATTTGGTAAAATACTAAGTCCATATTATGGCAAAAACAGCTCAAATAAGCAAAGTGCAGTCGCAAAAACCATCAAGCGCTATGATGAAACTGGCTCTCATGAGGACCGCCACAGGAAAGGAAGACCCAGAGTTACCTCTGCTGCAGAGGTTAAGTTTATTACAGTTACCAGCCTCAGAAATTGCATTATCAGGCACATGTCAGCATCAACTGTTCAGAGGAGACTGCATGAGTCAGGTCTCCATGGTCAAATTGCTGCAAAGAACCAAGAAGAAGAGACGTGATTGGGGCAAGAAACATGAGCGATGTACATTAGACTGGTGGAAATCTGTTCCAACCACCATGTCTTTGTGAGATGCAGAGTAGGTGAATGGATGATCTCTGCATGTGTGGTTCCCACCGTGAAGCATGGAGGAGGAGGTTTGAGGGTGTGGGGGTGCTTTGCTGGTGACACTGTCAGTGATTTATTTAGAATTCAAGGCACACTTAACCAGCATGGCTACCACAGCATTCTGCAGTGATACACCATCCCATCTGGTTTGGGCTTAGTGGGATTATCATTTGTTCTTCATCAGGACAATGACCCAAAACACCTCCAGGCTGTGTAAGGGCTATTTGACCAAGGAGAGTGATGGAGTGCTGCATCAGATGACCTGGCCTTTACAATCACTCGACCTCAACCCAATTGAGATGGTTTTGGATGAGTTGGACCACGGAGTGAAGGAAAAGCAACCAACAAGTGACTGTTGGAAAAGCATTCCTCATGAAGCTGGTTGAGAGAATGCCAAGAGTGTGCAAAGCTGTCATCAAGGCAAAGGGTGGCTACTTTGAAGAGTCTATAATATATTTTGATTTGTTTAACACTTTGGTTACTACATGATTCCATATATGTTATTTTATAGTTTTGATGTCTTCACCATTATTCTACAACGTAGAAAATTGTAAAAATAAAGAAAAACCTTTGAATGAGTAGGTGTGTCCAAACTTTTGACTGGTACTGCATGTGTGTGTCTCTCTCTGTGTGTGTGTGTGTGTGTGTGTGTGTGTGTGTGTGTGTGTGTGTGTGTGTGTGTGTGTGTGTGTGTGTGTGTGTGTGTGTAGAGTGGGTAACAGAGTTATGGAGTTGAGGTGACTTATTTACAAACACATGCTATCCCATAATGATGACTGTGGTAGCCAAGGCAACCTCAGCCAGCTGGTCTCTCTCTGAGCTGGAGGATTCAAGATGCTCTGTGGTCTGTAGACACACACGTACACACACACAGACAAACACACACACACACACACACAGACAAACACACACACACACACAGACAAACACACACACACGTACACAAACACACACGTACACACACACAGACAAACACACATACACACAGACAAACACACACACACAGACAAACACACGCACACAGACAAACACACACACACACAGACAAACACACACACACGTACACGCACGTACACACACACAGACAAACACACTCACACACAGACAAACACACACACACGTACATGCACACACACACGGACGCGCACACACACACGGGCGCGCACACACACACACGCACGTACACACACGCACGTACACACATGCACGTACACACACGCACGTACACACAAGCACGTACACACACACAGACAAACACACACGTACACACACACACACACATGGGTGCGCACACACACGGGCGCACACACACATGCACGTACACACACGCACGTACACACACGCACGTACACACACACTCACACATATCATAAAGAACTGAAAAAGTGTTACCTTGAAGTTAACAGGCGCTATCAACGAAGAGCAGTTAGAAAAAGTTGCTGACTGAAAATTAATCAGACAATGAGGAAATCCCTGATTTAGGATAAAATACTTTCATTGAACCAGACATTGCAGTCTTCTGATGACTGTGATGGGGAAGACATGGCAAGAAACTCGGAAGAAGTTGTCCGAGTTTTGAAGAAGTGGAATGAATACCCGATGGAAGCAGAGAGATGAATGCGAAGAGAGTCAAAAACACAGAACACAGAAGGCTGTTGTATAAAACACCTGTCTCTGGATTACAGAAGCGTTCAATCATGTATATGGGTTAGAGTCTTGCTACAGTTGAAGTCGGAAGTTTACATACACCTTAGCCAAATACATTTAAACTCAGTGTTTCACAATTCCTGACATTTAATCCTAGTAAAAATTCCCTGGATTAGGTCAGTTAGGATCACCCCTTTATTTTAAGAATCTGAAACGTCAGAATAATAGTAGAGAGAATTATTTATTTCAGCTTTTATTTCTTTCATCACATTCCCAGTGGGTCAGGAGTTTACATACACTCAATTAGTATTTGGTAGCGTTGCCTTTAAATTGTTTAACTTGGGTCAAACGTTTCGGGTGGCCTTCCACAAGCTTCCCACAATAAGTTGGGTGAATTTTGGCCCATTCCTCCTGACAGACCTGGTGTAACTGATTAATTTTTTGGGGGCCTCCTTGCTCACACAGGCTTTTCCAGATCTGCTCACAAATTTTCTATAGGATTGAGGTCAGGGCCTTGTGATGGCCACACCAATACCTTGACTTTGTTGTCCTTAAGTCATTTTGCCACAACTTTGGAAGTATGCTTGGGGTCATTGTCCATTTGGAAGACCCATTTAACTTCCTGACTGATGTCTTGAGCTGTTGCTTGAATATATACACATAATTTGCCTTCCTCATGATGCCATCTGTTTTGTGATGCTGCCACCCCTGTGCTTCGCGGTTGGGATGGTGTTCTTCGGCTTGCAAGCCTTCCCGCTTTTTTCTCCAAACATAACGATGGCCATTATGGCCAAAGAGTTCTATTTTTGTTTCATCAGACCAGAGGACATTACTCCATGTGCCGTTGCAAACCATAGTCTGGCATTTTTATTGCGGTTTTGGAGCAGTGGCTTCTTCCTTGCTGAGTGGCCTTTCAGGTTATGTCGATTTAGGACTTGTTTTACTGTGAATATAGATACTTTTGTACCTGTTTCCTCCAGCATCTTCACAAGGTCCTTTGCTGTTGTTCTGGGACTGATTTGCGCTTTTCGCACCAAAGTACGTTAATCCCTAGGAAACAGAATTCGTCTCCTTCCTGAATGGTATTACGGCTGCGTGGTCCCATGGTGTTTATACTTGCGTACTATTGTTTGCAAAGATGAATGTGGTACCTTCAGGCATTTGGAAATTGCCCCCAAGAATGAACCAGACTTGTGGAGGTCTACAATTTTTTTCGGAGGTCTTAGCTGATTTCTTTTGATTTTCCCATGATGTCAAGCAAAGAGACACTGAGTATGAAGTTAGGCCTTGAAATACATCCACAGGTACACCTCCAATTGACTCAAATGATGTCAATTAGCCTATCAGAAGCTTCTAAAGCCATGACATCATTTTCTGGAATTCTCCAAGCTGTTTAAAGGCACAGTCAACTTAGTGTATGTAAACTTCTGACCCACTGGAATTGTGATACAGTGAATTATAAGTGAAATAATCTGTCTGTAAACATATTTGGAAAAGTTAATTGTGTCATGAACACGTACATGTCCTAACCGACTTGCCAAAACTATAGTTTGTTAACAAGAAATGTGTGGAGTGGTTGAAAAACAAGTTTTAATGACTCCAACCTAAGTGTACCTAAACTTCCGACTTCAACTGTACATTTTCAGATAGTATACATTTCAAATTTTGTCAGAGAAGTTGTTTTCATTGCAAGTGAAGGTGTACTGTTAGCTAGCTCGCGAACATTAGGTTGCTGGCTTGCTAGCTAACCTTACATGTATGATCTGTGTAGTAATAGTTGAAATATATCAGAAACTCATTTGCATAGCTAGCTACAAAACATTAGGCTTTATCTAGCAAACATTGAACCTGGTTGGTTAGCTTTAGCTACCTGCAGAATAATAAATGGTAGTATTGCCATGTATTGAGCTGTTCTTGTCTATTGATGTTCTGTATAATGTCATTCTGTATTATATTTCATGTTTTGTTTGGACACCAGGAAGAGCAGCTGCTGCTTTTGCAACAGCTAATGGGGATCCCAAAAAAATACCAAAATACCAAACCAACTAGGAACTCTGAGAAATACAAGGTCAAATCATGACGTCAGTGATCTTCAGGTCGGAAAGTCGGAGCTCTAGAAAGAGACCCGAGTTCCCGAATTGGAATTCCGAGTTGGATGAACGTTAAAATTGAGTTTTCCCAGTCAGAGATAGTTTTTTTTAAGTCTCCAGTTGTTTTGAACAAACCGAAACGGGAGTTGGAGATTTCCGTGTTCTAAGTTTATTTTGAATGTGACAATAAAGTAGGGATTATGGTTCATTGTTTAGCTAGCTAGCTAGCAACAAACACATCCAAGACATGTGGTTCACTCCATTCCATCTACTCCATTCCTGTCTTTATTATGAGGCTTTCTCCCCTCAGCAGACTCATGTCGTGTGTGTGTGTGTGTGTGTGTGTGTGTGTGTGTGTGTGTGTGTGTGTGTGTGTGTGTGTGTGTGTGTGTGTGTTGTGTGTGTGTGTGTGTCTGTGTCCACATGATTTTCTCCAATACCTTCTAGTGAGAGGCTTGAGTCACATCGTCCCCTGCAGGTTACTGATACACCACCAAATCTATTTTAATTGGTTTGGAAAACTATGAAATATGTGTGTGCTTGTCTTTCATATTATCTGATTATAACAGGTTGTTGTATGTCTCTAAAAGTCAAGGAGAGTCTTGGTATCTGATTATAACAGGTTGTTGTATGTCTCTAAAAGTCAAGGAGAGTCTTGGTATCTGATTATGACAGGTTGTGTTATGTCTCTACAAGTCAAGCAGAGGCTTTGGTATCTGCTCATTATTTTACTAACTTTGAACAGTGACCAAGCAGGTCCTGTTTTACTGACTAATATGCAAATATTTTCCTAAAATAAAATGACCTTTTCTCTGTTTGCTTGGTCTTCCTCAGTCTTTGGTGTGTGTTGGTATGACTGAAACAGAGAAACAGAGAGTTATCTGGTGTAAAGTCAAACAATCCTAGAACACAGCCCTCTAAGTTTGGATTTAAACGTTATTTATTCTGTTATATCTTCACATGTTCATTACCTGTAGCTAGTTTTTTAACTGTAGCTAGTTATTTGCCAGTAGCTAGTAACTTACCGGTAGCTAGGCATTTATCTGTAGTTAGTTCCTTACTGGTAGAGAGTTATTTACCTTTAGCTAGTTCTTTATTTCATTTTTTCTCAGTTGAGAACAAGTCTCATTTACAACTGCGACCTGGCCAAGATAAAGCAAAGCAGAGCGACAAAAACAACAACACATTGCTAGTTACCTGCAGCCAGTTCTTTTACCCGCAGCCAGTTCTTTACCCGCAGCCAGTTCTTTTACCCGCAGCCAGTTCTTTTACCCGCAGCCAGTTCTTTTACCCGCAGCCAGTTCTTTACCCGCAGCCAGTTCTTTACCCGCAGCCAGTTCTTTACCCACAGCTAGTTCTTTACCCGCAGCCAGTTCTTTTACCCGCAGCTAGTTCTTTACCCGCAGCCAGTTCTTTACCCGCAGCCAGTTCTTTACCCGCAGCCAGTTCTTTACCCGCAGCTAGTTCTTTACCCGCAGCCAGTTCTTTACCCGCAGCTAGTTCTTTACCCGCAGCCAGTTCTTTACCCGCAGCCAGTTCTTTACCCGCAGCCAGTTCTTTACATGCAGCCAGTTCTTTACCCACAGCTAGTTCTTTACCCACAGCTAGTTCTTTACCCGCAGCTAGTTCTTTACCCACAGCTAGTTCTTTACCCGCAGCTAGTTCTTTACCCACAGCTAGCTATTTACTGGTAGCTTGTTCTTTACCTGTAGCTAGTTCTAAACCGGTAGCTAGTTTTTTAATGGTAGCTAGTTATTTACTGGTAGCTAGTTCTTTACTGGTATCTACTTCTTTACCGGTAGCTGGTTATTTACCTGTAGCTAGTTCTTTACCTGTAGATAGTTATTTTCCGGTTGGTTTTTATTTACCGGTATCTTGTTCTTTTTTCCCGTAGCTTTTACTTACAAGCAGCAAGTTTTTTTACCCGTATCAAGTTCTTTACCCATAGCTTGTTCTTCACCTGTAGCTAGCTCTTTACCTGTAGCTAGTTCTTTACCGGTAGTTCTTTTTTTTTCAAATTGCTAGTTCTTTACCAAAAGCTAGGTCTTTACCTGTAGCGAGGTCTTTACCTGTAGCTGGTTCTTTACTGATTGCTAGTTCTTTACCTGTAGCTATTTCATTACCTGTAGCTGGTTCTTTACTGATTGCTAGTTCTTTACCTGTAGCTATTTCTTTACCTGTAGCTAGTTATTTACTGATAGCTGTTAGCTAGTTCTTTACTGATAGCTAGTTCTTTACTGATAGCTAGATCTTTACCTGCAGCTAGTTCTTTACCTGTTGATAGTTCTTTACTGATTAATGGTTCTTTACCTGTAGCTAGTTCTTTACCGGTAGCTAGTTCTTTACCGGTAGCTAGCTAATTACCGGTAGCTAGCTAATTACCGGTAGCTAGTTATTTACCTGTAGCTAGTACTTTACCTGTACCTTGTTCTTTAAATATAGCAAGTTCTTCACCCGTAGCTAGTTCTTTACCAATAGCTAGTTCTTTACCTGTAGCTAGTTCTTTACCTGTAGCTAGTTCTTAACCCATAGCTAGACGTTTACCCGTAGCTAGTTTTTTACCTGTAGCTAGTTCTTTACCTGTAGCTAGTTCTTTACCGGTAGGTTGTTATGTACTGGTTGTTAATTCTTTACCTGTAGCTAGTTCTTTACCTGTAGCTTGTTCTTTACCTGTTGCTAGATCTTTAATGATTGCTAGTACTTTAACGGTAGCTAGCTCTTTACCGGTAGCTATTTCTTTACCTGTTGCTATTTCTTTACCTGTAGCTAGTTCTTTACCTGTAGCCAGCTCTTTACCTGTAGCCAGCTCTTTAGCTGTAGCTAGTTATTTACTGATAGCTAGTTCTTTATTGATAGCCAGTTTCTTTACCTGTAGCCAGCTCTTTACCTGTAGCTAGTTCTTTACTGATAGTTAGTTATTTACTGATAGCTAGTTCTTTACCTGTAGCTAGAGCTTTACCTGTAGCTAGCTTTTTTCCTGTTGCTAGGTCTTTACCTTTAGCTAGTTCTTTACCTTTAGCTAGTTCTTTAAATGTAGCTAGTTCATTTTTAGAACATTTGAGAACAAGTTCTCATTTACAACTGTGAGCAGGTAAAGATAAAGTGAAGCAGTGCAACAAAAACAACAACAGAGAGTTGCTAGTTACTGGAAGTTAGTTATTTACTGGTAGCTAGTTCTTTACCAATAGCTAGTTCTTTACCTGTAGCTTGTTCTTTACCGGTAGCTAGTTCTTTTCCTGTAGCTAGTTCTTTACTGGTAGCTAGTTCTTTACCAATAGCTAGTTCTTTACCGGTAGCTAGTTCTTTACCTGTAGCTAGTTCTTTACCTGTAGCTTGTTCTTTACCGGTAGCTAGTTCTTTTCCTGTAGCTAGTTCTTTACTGGTAGCTAGTTCTTTACCGGTAGCTAGTTCTTTACCGGTAGCTAGTTCTTTTCCTGTAGCTGGTTCTTTACCTGTAGCTTGTTCTTTACCGGTAGCTAGTTCTTTACCAATAGCTAGTTCTTTACCGGTAGCTAGTTCTTTACCAATAGCTAGTTCTTTACCTGTAGCTTGTTCTTTACCGGTAGCTAGTTCTTTACTGGTAGCTAGTTCTTTACCAATAGCTAGTTCTTTACCTGTAGCTTGTTCTTTACCAATAGCTAGTTCTTTACCTGTAGCTTGTTCTTTACCGGTAGCTAGTTCTTTTCCTGTAGCTAGTTCTTTTCCTGTAGCTAGTTCTTTACCGGTAGCTAGTTCTTTACCGGTAGCTAGTTCTTTACTGGTAGCTTGTTATATACTGGTAGCTTGTTATATACTGGTAGCTAGTTGTTTACCATTAGCTAGTTATTTACTGGTAGCTAGTTATTTACTGGTAGCTAGTTATTTACTGGTAGCTTGTTATATACTGGTAGCTTGTTATATACTGGTAGCTAGTTGTTTACCATTAGCTAGTTATTTTCTGGTAGCTAGTTATTTACTGGTAGCTTGTTATATACTGGTAGCTTGTTATATACTGGTAGCTAGTTGTTTACCATTAGCTAGTTATTTACTGGTAGCTAGTTATTTACCTGTAGCTAGTTCAGAGATATGAAAATCTCTTCAGGTCAATGTGTTTTTGATGCAACACAAGCACACTCACACACAGGTTTTTGTAATGTCACCGATGAGGATGGCTGCCGTTTTACGGGGTCCCAGCCAATTGTGTTTTCTTTTTATTTGTGTTGTTTGTTACTCATAATGTTGCTGCTACCATCTCTTATGACCGAAAAGAGCTTCTGGACATAAGAACAGTGATTACTCACCTCGAACTGGACAAAGATTTTTTCTTTAATGAGTCCGACGTGAAGGATATACTGCTTCTCCGAAACCAGGCCCAAATCCCTGTCATTCGCGTGAAGAAAAGATGGAAATACAAGGGCCAGAGATTGGGGGGGTGCCGTGTAATAGTAGGTAAACAACCGCTACCCTCCGTATTATTGACCAACGTGCTATCATTGGAAAACAAGCTGGACGATCTACGATTAAGACAATCCTACCAATGGGTTAACTGTAAAATCTTATGTTTCATGAGACATGGCTAAATGACAACATGGATAATATAGAGCTGGCTCGCTTCTCTGTGCATCGGCAGGACACAGCAGCTACGTCTGGTAAGACAAGGGATCGGGGTGTGTGTCTATTTGTCAATAACTGCTGGTGCGCAATGTCTAATATTAAATAAGTCTTGAGGTATTGCTCGCCTGACTATCAAGAAAGTTTTCATCAATATTAGTGACCGCACTAAAAGAGCTGTTTAAGGCCATAAGCAAACAAGAAAATGCACACACAGAAGCGGCACCCTGAGTGTCTGGGGACTTTAATGCAGGAAAACGTAAATCTGTTATACCTCATTTCTACCAGCATGTCAGATGTGCAACCAGAGGGAAAAAAACTCAAGAGCACCTTTACTCCACACACAGAGATGCGTATAAAGCTCTCACCTACCCTCCATTTGGCAAATCTGACCATAATTCTATCCTCATGATTCCTGCTCACAAGCAAAAACTAAAGCAGGAAGTACCAGTGACTTGCTCAATACGGAAGTGGTCAGATGACGCAGATGCTACGACACAGGACTGTCTTGCTAGCACAGACCGGAAAATATTCCGGGATTCATCCAATGGCATTGAGGAGTACACCACCTCAGTCACCGGCTTCATCAATAAGTGTATCGACGACGTCGTCCCCAGAGTGACCATATGTACATATCTCAACTGGAAGCCATGGATTACAGGCAATACCCGCACCGAACTAAAGGCTAGAGCTGACACTCTCAAGGAGCGGGACACTAATCTGGACACTTATAATAAACACTGCTACATCCTAAGACGAACCATCAAACAGGCAAAGCGTCAATACAGGGCTTGAAAACTATTACGGACTATAAAGGGAAATCCAGCCGTGAGCTGTCCAGTGACGCGAGCCTACCAGAAAAGCTAAATGCCTTGTATGCTCGCTTCGAGGCAAGCAACAGTAAAGCATGAGAACACAAGGACATGAACTCCAAGCAATGAACGGACCAACTCACAAGAATCTTCACTGACATTCACTCTCCATGACCGAGTCTGTAATACCTACGTGTTTCAAACAGACCACCATAGTCCCTGTGCCCAAGAAAGCGAAGCTAACCTGCCTAAATGATTACCGCACCGTAGCACTCACATCTGTAGCCATGAAGAGCTTTGAAAGGCTGGTCATAGCTCACATCATCACCATCATTACAGAAACCCTAGACCCACTCCAATTCCAATACCATCCCAATAGATCCACAGATGACGCAATCTGAATCACACTCCAATCTCTATTGCACTCCACACTGCCCTTTCCCACCTGGACAAAAGGAACACCAATGTGAGACTGCTGTTAATTGACTACAGCGCAGCGTTCAACACCATAGTGTACCAACAAAGCTCATCACTAAGCTAAGGATCCTGGGACTAAACACCACCCTCTGCAACTTGCTCCTGGACTTCCTGACGGGCTGCCCCCAGGTGATAAGGGTAGTCCCCTCCTGTTCTCCCTGTTCACCCATGACTGCATGGCCAAGCACGACTCCAACACCATCATTAAGTTTGCTGACGACACAATAGTGGTCAGGCCTGATTACCAACAAAGATGAGACAGCCTATAGGGAGCAAATCAGATACCTGGCAGTGTGGTGCCAGGACAACAACATCTCCCTCAATGTAAAGAACTTATCGTGAACTACAGGAAAAGTGAAGTGGAGCAGGTAGAGAGTTTCAAGTTACTTGTCCACATCACCAACAAACTATCATGGTCCAAATACACCATTCAGTTGTGAAGAGGGCACAACAACACCTTTTCCCCCTCAGGTGACTGAAAATATTTGCAGTTGGTTCCCAGATCCTCAAAAAATTCTACACCATCAAGGGCATCCTGATCGGTTGCATCACCGCCTGGTGTGGCAACTGCTCGGCATCTGATCAGAAGGCGCTACAGAGGGTAGTGCGTATGGCCCACTACATCACTGGGGCCAAGCTTCCTGACATCCAGCACTTCTAAACCAGGCGGTGTCAGAGGAAGGACCAAAAAATTGTAAGACTCCAGCCACCCTAGTCATAGATTGTTCTCTCTGCTACCACACGGCAAGCGGTACTAAACAAAGTCTAGGACCAAAAGGCTCCTTAACAGCTTCTATCCCCAAGCCATTAGACTGCTGAATAATAAATAAAATGGCCACCCGGAAAATTTACATTGACCTTTGTTTTTACACTGCTGCTGTTTATGATCTATGCAATTTTACAAATACCTCAACTAACCTGTACCCCCACACATTAACTCGGTACCGGTACCCCCTGTATATAGCCTTGTTATTGTCATGTAATTTTCCTGTGTTATTTTTAGATTTTTATTTTATTTTTTACTTTAGTTTACTTAGTCAATATTTTATTAACTATTTCTTGAACTGCATTGTTGGTTAAGGGCTTGTAATTAAGCATTTCATGGTCATTTCTACACCTGTTGTAAAAATCTAATTAGATTTATTTCTTTATTTGATTTGATGCACACACACACACCCACGCAAGCACACACACACACATGCACACACGCACACACACACAGACACACACACACACAGTCTTCCTCTAGCAGATGGGATGATGGTTGATTAGTCTATCTGGCTCTGAGCCTGATCTCCAGCAGCAGACCATGTCTTTATACCATGCTGTTAATATCCTCATTTATTTCTCTCCTTACTTTGGTCTAAGGTCTCTAACAGTCTGGCGTTTAATTGTTGTAGAATAATTTGCCTTCCGTATATTTCTATTTTTACCTCAGTCTTTCCAGCACAGTTTGGTTTGCACAAACGTTGGTGTGGTTGGAGAAATCCATTATTTTCATTCTAGGCATCATCTCTGAGTCTTGATTCGGTATCCAGATTACAAATCTTGTTTTTTAACTCAAAAACGTTTTATTTTATTTTGTTCACAACCTGAATCTTAATCTCAGCAGGGAATTCTAATAAATATGATGCATTAAACGAGAAAAGCAGAGCCAGGCTGAGGCAGGCTAGCAGTGGTCAGGATGGTAAGGGAAGGCCTGAGGCCAGTAGGGTGGAAGAAGAACACACAGAGAAACAGAACCAGGCTGAGGCAGGTTAGAGGTGGTCAGGATGGTAGGGGAAGGCCTGAGGCCAGCAGGGTGGAAGAAGAACACACAGAGAAACAGAGCCAGGCTGAAGCAGGTTAGCAGTGGTCAGGATGGTAGGGGAAGGCCTGAGGCCAGCAGGGTGGAAGAAGAACACACAGAGAAACAGAGCCAGGCTGAGGCAGGCTAGCAATGGTCAGGATGGTAGGGGAAGGCCTGAGGCCAGTAGGATGGAAGAAAAACACAGAGAAACAGAGCCAGGCTGAAGCAGGCTAGCGGTGGTCAGGATGGTAGGGGAAGGCCTGAGGCCAGCAGGGTGGAAGAAGAACACACAGAGAAACAGCCAGGCTGAGGCAGGTTAGCAGTGGTCAGGATGGGGAAGGCCTGAGGCCAGCAAGGTGGAGGGGTGGAGTCTCTGGGCGCATCCTAAATGGCTCCCTATTTACTATAGTTCACTACTTTTGACCAAGGCCTCGGGCCAATAGGGTTCCATTTGGGGTAAACTAGCTGGATGTACTATTTCATGCTGAATCAAGTAATTTTCCCTGGAAGAAGAGCTTTCTAAAAGCTCATTAAAGATAATTTGGCTGTCAGGGAGAGGAGAAGAGGTGAGAGAAGGAGAGGAGGTGAGAGAGGGAGAGGAGGTGATAGAGAGACAACTCTTTAACAGCATCAGTCTCGTGTTAGACCCTCAGACCAGCACTGCTGCAGCATGGGCCAAAGCAGCCAATTACACTGACAGACTATATGAAAAGTGAATTTCCTTGGTCCTCCTCGGGTCTCTGGATCTCTGGGTCTCTGGGGTTGGTGGAGAGAAAGAGAGGAGGAGATGTTGAAAGGCTTTATCCAATTAAATAGACCTGCGATTTGAGTTTTAGCTATGTCACACCATGGTTAGCATCTACATAAACACATCTAATTTAAATAGTTAATTTCTGAAGAAGTATAGAGTGCCATAGGAAAATATTCAGACCCATGGAATTTACATAAATATTCAGACCCTTTTGCAATGAGACTTAAAATTGAGCTCAGGTCCATCCTGTTTCCATTGATCATCCTTGAGATGTTTCTACAACTTGATTGGAGTCCACCTGTGGTAAATTCAATTGATTGGACATGATTTGGAAAGGCACACACCTGTCTATATAAGGTCCCACAGTCGACAGTGCATGTCAGAGCAAAAACCAAGCAATGAGGTTGAAATAATTGTCCATAGAGCTCTGAGACAGGATCGTGTCTATGCACAGATATGGGGAAAGATACAAAAACATTCTGCAGCATAGAAGGTCCCCAAGAACACAATGACCTCCATTCTTAAATGGAAGAATTTTGAAACCACCAAGACTCTTCCTAGAGCTGTCCGCCCGGCTAAACTGAATATTCGGGTGAGAGGGGCCATGGCCAGGAAAGTGACCAAGAACCCGATGGCCACTCTGACAGCTCCAGAGTTTCTCTGTGGAGATGGGATAACGTTCCAAAAGAATAATCATCTCAGCGGCACTCCAACAATCAGGCCTTTATGGTAGAGTTGCCAGACGGAAGCCACTCCTCAGTAAAAGGCACATGACAGCCCACTTGGAGTTTCGCAAAAGGCACTCAGACCATGAGAAAGACGATTCTCTGGTCTGATGAAACTAAGATTGAATTCTTTGGCCTGATTGCCAAGCGTCACGTCTGGAGGAAACCAGGCACCATCCCTACGGTGAAGCATGGTGGTGGCAGCATCATGCTGAGGGTATGTTTTTCAGCGGCAGGGACTGGGAGACTAGTCAGGTTTGAGGCAAAGAAAAACAGAGCAAAGTACAGAGGTCCTTGATGAAAACCTGGTCCAAAGATCTCAGGACCTCAGACTGGGGTGAAGGTTCACCTTCCAGCAGGACAATGACCCTAAACACACAGCCAAGACAACACAGGAGTGGCTTCGGGACAAGTCTCTGATTCTCCTTGAGTGGTCCAGCCAGAGCCCGGAACCCGATCTAACATCTCTGGAGAGACCTGAAAATAGCTGTGCAGCAACGCTCCCCTTCCAACCTGACAGAGCTTGAGAGAATCTGCAGAGAAGAATTGGAGAAACTCCCCAAATACAAGTGTGCCAAGCTTGCAGCGCCATACCCAAGAAGGCTCGTGGCTATGATCACTGCCAATGGTGCTTCAACAAAGTACTGAGTAAAGGGTCTGAACACTTACGTGAATGTAATATTTCACATTTTAAAACAATATAGAAATTAGCAAACATTTCTAAAAACCTGTTTTGCTTTGTCATTTTGGGGTGTTGTGTGTAGATTGATGAGGGAAAAATGTATTTAATCAATTTTAGATTAAGGCTGTAGCGTAACAAAATGTGGAAATAGTCCAGGGGTCTGAATATTTCTGAATGCACTGTAAATGTAAAGGAATGTCAATAATAAACAGGTAAAATGAAACGAAATGCAGCTACTTTGCTGTTTCTCTGGCTGCACTGTTTGACATGACTGTAAGTTAGCCGTAGTTGGCTAGGTAGCAAGCAAGGGATAAGAACATTGCCAGCCAGTACGGCAATGTAGCATTTAGAACGAATGACTGGGTCGCGTCCATAGATACAGAACACAAAGACCTGGGTAGCAACCTTAGATTTGTGTCGGGACTATATCTCGTGGAAGGATGAAATAGTACGAATGAATTCATCGAAATAACGTTTTTAATGAAAATATGTCAATCATTATTATAATGTGTTGTATAAAAGTGATAATGCCCTTGAAGCCGGTGTTTAGAGGATATATTGGCATGGTTTCCTAGCCCTCGACTTCGTCTCAGGCCTAACAACACCCTTGCCAACATATCCTCCAAACACCAGCTGTTACGCACGCCTCTAGAAAGAGGGAACGCAACACCCTGCTACAACTTAACTCTCCGTGTTGTGAAAAAGGTAGGGAAGTGTAGGTGTGAGCAAGGATGACAAATAGGCAGAGAATACCGTTAACAGGGAATTTATTCCTTCACGCGGTAAGGTTGGGGAAAAGGGGCTGGACGGAACCAAAGCAAAGAAAGTAAATATCAAAGCCCCCTCTCCTACCTTACCTGCCTACCCACTACTTAACTAACTAGCACCACCTGGTGCACTAACCAAAATACAGGGGATGGTCCGCCCAGGTCTTTCCTAGTGTGCATAGACAATAAACTACTACGGGTAATGTATGCCCGCGGGCCTCTTGCCTAAGCACTCCCTAGGTGCCTTCCCCTTTCCCCCTGGGAACAAATGAAACAGACTATTCCAAATGATTTCACAACAAACTGAGAAAACTACTAACTCAGGACATTAAAGAAGCTCTCTCTCTGAGCAACAAAATAACACAGAACATAATAAGGTTCCTCAGCAACAACTAACTAAGTACATACCAAATGCTCTTTCTGAGAAACACTGATTCTCGCTTCGGGTGCGAGAGGTCTCGGGTTCAAATCCCGGATGAGCCCCCATTATGTTACGCACGCCTCTAGAAAGAGGGAACGCAACACCCTGCTACAACTTAACTCTCCGTGTTGTGAGGACATTATCACTTAATTCGACACTATAAATGTACTCTCTCTTTATGGGAGCAGGCTGTGATGAGGCTCTATAGGAATTAATGGGATATTGGGAATGATGCATAAATGACTGTAAAATTAAGCTATTTATGTTACATGACTCTCACACACCCACACACTTATGCAGGTTGATGTGTTGCGTTATTGTGTTGTTGTGTTGTTGTGTCGTTATTGTGTTGTTGTTTTAATGTGTTGCTGTGTTGTGTTATTTTGTTGTTGTGTCGTTATTGTGTTGTTGTTTTATTGTGTCGTTATTGTGTTGTCATCCCTCTAGTGGTGTGGGGGCTGTGCTTTGGCAAAGTGGGTGGGGTTATATCCTGCCTGTTTGGCCCTGTCCGGGGGTATCATCGGATGGGGCCACAGTGTCTTCTGATCCCTCCTGTCTCAGCCTCCAGTATTTATGCTGCAGTAGTTTATGTGTCGGGGGGCTAGGGTCAGTCTGTTACATCTGGAGTATTTCTCTTGTCTTATCCGGTGTCCTGTGTGAATTTAAATATGCTCTCTCTAATTCTCTCTTTCTCTCTTTCTTTCTTTCTCTCGGAGGACCTGAGCCCTAGGACCATGCCTCAGGACTACCTGGCATGATGACTCCTTGCTGTTCCCAGTCCACCTGGCCATGCTGCTGCTCCAGTTTCAACTGTTCTGCCTGCGGCTACGGAACCCTGACCTGTTCACCGGACGTGCTTGTTGCACCCTCGACAACTACTATGATTATTATTATTTGACCATGCTGGTCATTTATGAACATTTTAACATCTTGACCATGTTCTGTTATAATATCCACCCGGCACAGCCAGAAGAGGACTGGCCACCCCTCATAGCCTGGTTCCTCTCTAGGTTTCTTCCTAGGTTTTTGGCCTTTCTAGGGAGTTTTTCCTAGCCACCGTGCTTCTTTCACATGTATTGCTTGCTGTTTGGGGTTTTAGGCTGGGTTTCTGTACAGCACTTTGAGATTTCAGCTGATGTACGAAGGGCTGTATAAATACATTTGATTTGATTTGATTTGTGTCGTTATTGTGTTGTTGTTTTAATGTGTTGCTGTGTTGTGTTATTGTGTTGTGTCATGTTGTTATTGTGTTATTGTGTTTTGTCATGTCGTTATTTAGTTGTTATTGTATTGTCATGTTGTTATTGTGTTGTTATTTTTGTGCTGTCATGTTATTGTGTTGTTATTGTGCTGTGTTGTTGTGTAATAGTGTTTTGTGCTGTGTTGTTTTGTTGTGGTGTTATGTTTTAATTGTGTTGTTGTTATGATGTGCTATTGCGTTGAGTCGATGTGTTGGTGTGTTGTTGTTGTGTTGTGTTATTGTGTTGTTGTCGTGTTGTTTATGTGTTCTGTTATTGTGTTGTTGTCGTGTTGTTTTTGTGTTGTGTTATTGTGTTGTTGTGTCGTTATTGTGTTGTTTGTGTGCTGTGTATTTGTTGTTAGTGTTGTTGTGTTGTTGTTGTTGTTATTGTGCTGTTGTGTTGTTGTTGTTATTGTGTTGTTGTTTTTTGTGTTGTCTTATTGTGTTGTGGTATGTTGTTGCTGTGTTGTGTTATTAGTGTTTTGTGTTGTTGTGTTTATTTATTGTTATCATGCTATTGTGTGTTGTGTTGTTGTCCTGTTATTTTGTTATGTTGTTGGTGTGCTGTTATTGTGTTGTGTTATTGTGTTGTTATGTTATTGTGTTGTTAAGTTGATGTGCTGTTATGTTATTGTAATGTTATGTTATTGTGTTGTGTAATTGTGGCCATGTGTTATTGTGTGATTGTGTCGATATTGTGTTTTTATTCTGTTGTTATTGTGTTGTTGATGTGTAGTTGTGTTGTTGATTTGTTATTATTGGGTTTTGTCATGTGTTTATTGTGTTGTCATTGTGTTGTTGTGTTGTGCTTTTGTGTTGTTACGTTGTTATTGTGTTGCTGTGTTTTTGTGTTGTTGTTGTGCTTTTGGTTTTGGTTGTGTTGTTGTATTGTTGTTATGTGTTATTGTGTTGTTTTGTTGTGTCGATGTTTTGTTGTGTTATTGTTTTATGTCGTTTTTGTACTGTTGTTGTGTTGTGATTTGTTATTGTGTTGTTTTGATGTGGTGTTGTTGTTGTGTTATTATTTTGTTGTTTTATTATTATTATTTCATTACTTTGTTTGTCAAACTGACTGGTGAACTAAAACAGATCAGACTGGTGAACTATAACAGATCAGACTGGTGAACTAAAACAGATCAGACTGGTGAACTATAACAGATCAGACTGGTTAACTATAACAGATCAGACTGGTGAACTATAACAGATCAGACTGGTGAACTATAACAGATCAGACTGGTGAACTATAACAGATCAGACTGGTGAACTATAACAGATCAGACTGGTGAACTATAACAGATCAGACTGGTGAACTATAACAGATCAGACTGGTGAACTATAACAGATCAGACTGGTGAACTATAACAGATCAGACTGGTGAACTATAACAGATCAGACTGGTGAACTATAACAGATCAGACTGGTGAACTATAACAGATCAGACTGGTGAACTATAACAGATCAGACTGGTGAACTATAACAGATCAGACTGGTGAACTAAAACAGATCAGACTGGTAAACTATAACAGATCAGACTGGTGAACTATAACAGATCAGACTGGTGAACTATAACAGATCAGACTGGTGAACTATAACAGATCAGACTGGTGAACTATAACAGATCAGACTGGTGAACTATAACAGATCAGACTGGTGAACTATAACAGATCAGACTGGTGAACTAAAACAGATCAGACTGGTGAACTATAACAGATCAGAGACCCAAATTGACTGGTGAACAAATACAGATCTGACTGGTGAACAAATACAGATCAGTTTAACATAATTTTTTCACATCCACCCTCGTTTAAGACGTCTGGACACTTTTGATATAAAAATGAAAAATATTGTGTTTCAAACAACAACACTTCTAAGTTGTTTTTTTTGTATTTTTCAAGCTTGAGATGACTTCAATCTTGGAGATTCGCCATGTTACATTCTAATGAAGACAAACAAACAACCCATTACTTTTTTTTTTTATCAAAAACAACAACAAAAAAATCCTATTAGAATCCTGCAACAGCTGGGATCTCTAATTACACAATGGAATGTATAATGTATAGGCCCTGTTCTGCTCCCTCCATGTTCCATGTTCCCTTCATCATGTGAATGAGCACAGATCATCTGCCGACAGGGGAAGGACGAGAATTTACTTTAAAATAGTGTTTATAAAAGTCCAGAGATACCCTGCCATGTCCAGACAGACCGTTTCATGGGGTTCCCGGCAGTTACTCACTGGGGTTACCTGAGGTTAGAGACCTGGGGTTACCTGGTTTAGAGACCTGGGGTTACCTGAGGTTAGAGATCTGGGGTTACCTGAGGTTAGAGACCTGGGGTTACCTGAGGTTAGAGACCTGGGGTTACCTGAGGTTAGAGACCTGGGGTTACCTGGTTTATAGACCTGGGGTTACCTGGTTTAGAGACCTGGGGTTACCTGGTTTAGAGTCCTGGGGTTACCTGGTTTAGAGTCCTGGGGTTACCTGGTTTAGAGTCCTGGGGTTACCTGGTTTAGAGACCTGGGGTTACCTGAGGTTAGAGATCTGGGGTTACCTGAGGTTAGAGACCTGGGGTTACCTGGTTTAGAGACCTGGGGTTACCTGGCTTAGAGACCTGGGGTTACCTGAGGTTAGAGACCTGGGGTTACCTGGTTTAGAGACCTGGGGTTACCTGGTTTAGAGACCTGGGGTTACCTGAGGTTAGAGACCTGGGGTTACCTGAGGTTAGAGACCTGGGGTTACCTGAGGTTAGAGACCTGGGGTTACCTGGTTTAGAGACCTGGGGTTACCTGGTTTAGAGTCCTGGGGTTACCTGAGGTTAGAGACCTGGGGTTACCTGAGGTTAGAGACCTGGGGTTACCTGGTTTAGAGACCTGGGGTTACCTGAGGTTAGAGACCTGGGGTTACCTGGTTTAGAGACCTGGGGTTACCTGGTTTAGAGCCCTGGGGTTACCTGAGATTAGAGACCTGGGGTTACCTGGTTTATAGACCTGGGGTTACCTGGTTTAGAGACCTGGGGTTAACAGGTTTAGAGACCTGGGGTTACCTGGTTTAGAGACCTGGGGTTACCTGAGGTTAGAGTCCTTTGGTTACCTGAGGTTAGAGACCTGGGGTTACCTGAGGTTAGAGACCTAGGGTTACCTGGTTTATAGACCTGGGGTTACCTGGTTTAGAGACCTGGGGTTACCTGAGGTTAGAGACCTAGGGTTACCTGAGGTTAGAGACCTGGGGTTACCTGAGGTTAGAGACCTGGGGTTACCTGAGGTTAGAGACCTGGGGTTACCTGGTTTAGAGACCTAGGGTTACCTGGTTTAGAGACCTGGGGTTACCTGGTTTAGAGACCTAGGGTTACCTGAGGTTAGTGACCTGAGGTTACCTGAGGTTAGTGACCTGGGGTTACCTGAGGTTAGAGACCTGGGGTTACCTGGTTTAGAGACCTGGGGTTACCTGGTTTAGAGACCTGGGGTTACCTGGTTTAGAGACCTGGGGTTACCTGGTTTAGAGACCTGGGGTTACCTGAGGTTAGTGACTTGGGGTTACCTGGTTTAGAGACCTGGGGTTACCTGGTTTAGAGACCTGGGGTTACCTGGTTTAGAGACCTGAGGTTACCTGGTTTAGAGACATGGGGTTACCTGGTTTAGAGACCTGGGGTACCTGGGTTTAGAGACCTGGGGTTACCTGAGGTTAGAGAGCTGGGGTTACCTGAGGTTAGAGACCTGGGGTTACCTGAGGTTAGAGAGCTGGGGTTACCTGGTTTAGAGACCTGGGGTTACCTGGTTTAGAGTCCTGGGGTTACCTGGTTTAGGGACCTGGGATTACCTGGTTTAGAGTCCTGGGGTTACCTGGTTTAGAGTCCTGGGGTTACCTGGTTTAGGGACCTGGGGTTACCTGAGGTTAGAGACCTAGGGTTACCTGAGGTTAGAGACCTGGGGTTACCTGAGGTTAGAGTCCTGGGGTTACCTGGTTCAGAGACCTGGGGTTACCTGGTTTAGGGACCTGGGGTTACCTGGTTTAGAGTCCTGGGGTTACCTGGTTTAGAGTCCTGGGGTTACCTGGTTTAGGGACCTGGGGTTACCTGAGGTTAGAGACCTGGGGTTACCTGAGGTTAGAGACCTGGGGTTACCTGAGGTTAGAGATCTGGGGTTACCTAGTTTAGAGACCTGGGGTTACCTGGTTTAGAGTCCTGGGGTTACCTGGTTTAGAGACCTGGGGTTACCTGAGGTTAGAGACCTGGGGTTACCTGAGGTTAGAGACCTGGGGTTACCTGAGGTTAGAGACCTAGGGTTACCTGAGGTTAGAGACCTGGGGTTACCTGGTTTAGAGACCTGGGGTTACCTGAGTTTAGAGACCTGGGGTTACCTGGTTTAGAGACCTGGGGTTACCTGGTTTAGAGACCTGGGGTTACCTGAGGTTAGAGATCTGGGGTTACCTGAGGTTAGAGACCTGGGGTTACCTGGTTTAGAGTCCTGGGGTTACCTGAGGTTAGAGACCTGGGGTTACCTGAGGTTAGAGACCTGGGGTTACCTGAGGTTAGAGACCTGGGGTTACCTGAGGTTAGAGACCTGGGGTTACCTGGTTTAGAGACCTGGGGTTACCTGAGGTTAGAGACCTGGGGTTACCTGGTTTAGAGACCTGGGGTTACCTGGTTTAGAGACCTGGGGTTACCTGAGGTTAGAGATCTGGGGTTACCTGGGTTTAGAGACCTGGCAGTGGGTTGCAGGGGAAATCACCAGGGAAATAGAAGGTGTGCAGCTCAGTGTGTTAATGTGTGTGTTTGTGTTTGTGTAATGAGAACTTGTTCTCAACTTGCCTACCTGGTTAAATAAAGGTGAAATAAAATTAAAATTAAAATGGTGGTGTGTGACGTGTGTGTGATGTGTGATGTGTGATGTGTGTGTGTGTGATGTGTGTGATGTGTGTTTGATGTGTGTGTGATGTGTTTGTGTGTGTGTGTGTGTGATTGTGCGTGTGCGTGTGATTGTGTGTGTGTGTGTGTGATGTTTGTGTGTGTGTGTGTGTGTTTGTGTGTGTGTGAGATGTTTGTGTGTGTGTGTGTGTGTGTGTGTGTGTGTGTGTGTGTGTGTGTGTGTGTGTGTGTGTGTGTGTGTGTGTGTGTATGAGCAGATACAGACTGACTCCTGTCCAGATCCCAGAGGAGAAGGGAAGGGAGTTTCATGCTAAAGGTCGATCTCAGCTCTGTCTCCGTCAGGGTTGGACCATCTCTCTGGAGACACCCAGGGTTGGACCATCTCTCTGGAGACACCCAGGGTTGGACCATCTCTCTGGAGACACCCAGGGTTGGACCATCTGTCTGGAAGCACCCAGGGTTGGACCATCTCTCTGGAGACACCCAGGGTTGGAGCATTTCTCTGGAGACACCCAGGGTTGGACCATCTCTCTGGAGACACCCAGGGTTGGAGACACCCAGGGTTAGACCATCTCTCTGGAGACACCCAGGGTTGGACAATCTCTCTGGAAGCACCCAGGGTTGGAGCTCCTGCAGTCTTTTTGGATCTTACATGGGAATAGATTCATTATTTTCCCACTAACCATGTCATTTATTTGTATTACAAAGAAAATTATTTAGGTTCAGTGTGATTCATATTCCACTGGATATTCTTTAGGTTAACATTGATTTGCATTCCGCAAGAAAACTAAATATACATTTTTAATAATTTATATTCCAATAATCATGTGTATTTATATTATAAATTCTTTAGGTTTATATTAATGGATATTCCACTAAGCATGTTGTTTATATTATAAAGCTGCTAATAATACGTGTCAATATCTGGCTGCTATCAGACAGTATCAACGTGACCTGGAAAAAAACAGATAAGACTGATGTAGTGCTGCTGTAAATCTGCCGTGGATAGAACAGGAGGGCTGCAGTATTTATGCATCACAACGTATGTTAGAGAACTCAATCTGAACCAGTTACCTGTCCAGCTCTCTATCCTCTGTTGCTCTAAAGACATGTCTAGAAGAGCTGCCTTGTTCATTCACCTCTCTATCCTCTAGGATTCGGCGTCTCTACCTTCTGCCCCCATAGTTCAGCCTGTTTCCATTTAATGAGTGAAATTAAATCTTCCGTAGTGATGGCATACCACTACACCAGCTAAATTTGCTCCATCCTTGTGAAAACATAACAATTGGTTATGTTATGTTGTGAAAAACAATGTAGCTGATCTGATCTTTCCATTAAGGTGATAACAGAGGAAAGATCCGTCTAGGTCAGTCATCATGGTAACTTTACACTGTGCTGAATATCACACAGACACCTCCTCAATTATATCACATCAATGAGTCTCTCTCTCTTTCTCTCCCTCTCCCCGTCTCTATCTCTCTGACCCTCTCCCCATCTCTACCTCTCTCTCTCCCTCTCCCCGTCTCTATCTCTCTCTATCCCCCTCTCTCTCTCTCTCTCTCCCTCTCCCCGTCTCTATCTCTCTCTATCCCCCCTCTCTCTCTCTCTCTCCCTCTCCCCGTCTCTATCTCTCTCTATCCCCCCTCTCTCTCTCTCTCCCTCTCCCCGTCTCTATCTCTCTCTATCCCCCTCTCTCTCTCTCTCTCCCTCTCCCCGTCTCTATCTCTCTCTATTCCCCCTCTCTCTCTCTCTCCCTCTCCCCGTCTCTCTCTCTATCCCCCTCTCTCTCTCTCTCTCCCTCTCCCCGTCTCTATCTCTCTCTATCCCCCCCTCTCTCTCTCTCCCTCTCCCCGTCTCTCCCTCTCCCCGTCTCTGTCTCTCTCTATATCCCCCCCTCTCTCTCTGTCTGTCGCTCTCTCCCTCTGTCTCTTTTTCTCTATGTCATCTCTCGACCTCTATCTCCCCTGTCTCTCTCTCTTTCTCTCTGAGCTCTCTCACTCAGAACCCTGCAAATGTTTAAATTACACGACCAAGTAAGCAAGATTAATTAATTTGATAATCAAAGAGGTGGATATGTTTCACTGCTCACCAAACTTTTTTGAATTCATTAAATAAGATTTAAATGAAGAAACATTGACCTGTTCATCAGCTGTGATGACATAGACATTAACTTAATTAACCATTTATGTGCATAGAAAATTGAACCTCCATGTTCCATACAGCCAGCAGTCTTCCTTAGTGTGAAATATGGAAATGAGAACACTGATCATCAATGTGTGTGTCTAGCGAGACTACATACAAAGACTTACATAGACTGCAATTAAACATTATGCAGTACAAGTTATGTTAATTGATGTATGTTATCAAAGCCACATTAGCATTATCTCAATATCAAAACAATTCTGAGTAACAAGGAGATACCGTACTGTGATTGTTTTCAATTAAATGGTCAAAAAAAAAAAAAAAATTGTATCTTAGCAAAGAGATATTTAAAAAAATATATTCTAAGGGGTGGATCAGGTTAATATTGCGGAAAGATTGTTGCTTCCATCAATGTAATTGTCTGTATAATTTCCAATCCCCCATATATTTTTTGGGTAAATATATATATATATCCATATACATACACATATGCATACAAATACACATATCTACATACACATACCTATATAGACATACATACGTTTTTATGCAACCACTTTGTCAGATTTCAAAATAACTTTATGGAAAAAGCACATTGTTCAATATTCTGAGTACAGAACTTAGCCTTCAATGCTAAGCTATACAGTTAGCCTACAACCACAGCGTCGACAAATCTCAAAAAATATGCTCGAAATATTTACTTACCTTTGCTAATCTTCGGCGGAATGCACTCGGATGGGCACCCACTTCCACAATAAATGTTCATTTGTTCTGCAACGTCCATCATTTATGTCCAAATACGTCCGTTTTGTTGACCCATCCAGAACACTTTACAATGCCATGTGGCGTGGACGCAAATCCATAGACGAAATGTTCAAGGTTCCATTACCGTTTGTAGAAACACGTCAAACAATGTTTACAATCAATCCTTTAGGGTATTTTTTAACGTAACATTGCGATAATTTTACAACCGGGCAATAGGTATTCATCCCAGAAGAAAAATAAAAAACAACGAAGTCACGTGCACGCGCGTCATAAGACACCTGTCCTCAGACTGGCCAGTGATTGACTGAGCCACGATTTTCTGCCCGGTAACAGGTGACAGATGAAACCAGTTCCTAAAGATTGTTGACAGCCAATGGAAGAGTTAGGAGGTGCAACATAAATCCTATGTCACTGTAGTTTTTCAAGGGATTGAAAAGAAAAACTACATTTCTAATTTCTCCCACTTCCTGATTAAATTTTTCTCCATTTTCTTGCCTGCCATATGAGTTCTGTTATACTCACAGACACCATTCAAACAGTTTTAGAAACTTCAGAGTGTTTTCTATCCAAATCTACTAATAATATGCATATTCTATTTTCTGGGCCAGAGTAGAAACCTGTTTAAGTTGGGTACGTTTTTCATCCGGCCGTGAAAATACTGCCCCCTAGCCCCAAAAGGATTATCAGGGTGATTTTTCCACAAATAGACCCATATTTTCCTTTCCACGGTAGCAAGATCTAATCTATTTTTGCTAACTTTCTGTAAACATTTATTGGAATGAGATCATTTCTTTCTTTTGGGATTTGTATACGGAGTATGTCCACATCTCCGTCAGATCATTTAATTGGTAAACTACATGGTAATGTAAAATTAGCATTTTTTTGTGATCCAATACTTAATATAGTACACTTCTCATATTTGGGTTTTAATCCAGAGAGGATAGCAAAAGGGTCGAGATCCTCTATGAGGCCGTGGAGAGATTCTAATTGTGGTTTTAAAAGAAAACATGAATCATCAGAGAACAATGACACCTTAGTTTTTAAGCCACGGATTTCTAATCCCTTAATATTATTGTTTGATCTAATTTTAACAGCTAACATTTCGATGGCACTAATAAATAGATATGCCGATAGTGGACAACCTTGTTTTACTCCTCTAGATGGTTTAAAACTTTATGAGATGTAGCCATTATTTACTATTTTACACCTAGGGTTACTATACATACCTTTAACCCATTTTATAAGAGATTTTTCAAAATGTAAATATTCTAGGCGTTTATATATAAACTCCAGTCGTACTTTGTCAAAAGCCTTTTCAAAATCAGCTATAAAACCAGGCCTGGTGTCCCCGATATTTCATAGTATTCTATTGTTTCCAGTACTTGTCTTATATTATCTACAATGTATTGTCCATGTAAAAAACCTGTCTGATTAGGATGAATAATATCTGACAATACCTTTTTAATTCTATGTTCCAAGCATTTTGCATCACAACACTGAAGTGTAAGAGGTCTCCAACTTTTTAAATGGATTGGATCTATGTATATACCATTTGGGTCCTGTTTCAGTAATAATGATATCAGATCTTCTTGTTGCGTGTCTGATAATCTACCAATTATATAGGAGTGATTAAAACATGCTAATAATGGTCCTCTGAGAATATCAAAAAAAGTTTGGTTTACTTCCACTGGTATGTCATCCAGCCCTGGAGTTTGGTACACTTCCACTTGTATGCCATCCAGCCCTGGAGTTTTCCCATCCTTAAAGGCTTTAATTGCATAAAGCAGTTCCTCCTCTGTAATTTGGCCTTCACATGAGTCTTTCTGTACAGATGTTAATTTTACAGTATTATTAGGAAAAAATCCCTACAATTAGTTTCAGTTAGTGGAGATGGAGGAGCCTGAAACAAAAACATATTCTTAGAAAAAAACGTATTCTTAAAGTACTTTACTTCCTCTTTCAAAATATCATTCGGTGAATCATGGGTGACTCCATCATTTGTAACAAGTTTCAAAACATTTTTTTGGTAGCGTTTCTATATTGAAGATTGGAAAATAATTTGGTGCATTTTTCCCCATATTCCATCCAGTTCGCTTTATTTTTCTAATATATTACACTGGATCTTTCTTGAATAAGTTCCTGCATTTCTTTTTGTTTTTCCTCTAACTTATTCTGTGCCAATATGGTACTGTTTTTATTGCTATCTAACTGAACTGTTAGTCCTTCAATTTCCTTTGTTAATATGGACTCTTTTGATCTAAATTGCTTTTGTTTTATAGATGAGTACTGAATTTCATGGCCTCTAAAGGCACACTTAAGTGTCCCATACAATAAGGGGATCTGCTGTACCTATGTTATGTCTGAAAAAGTCAGTTATAAAATTGTTTAGATGGGATGCTTTTAAATGGGCCTTTAGAGGCCATGCAATTCAGTACTCATCTATAAAACAAAAGCAATTTAGATCAAAAGAGTTTTACATTTTAGGCTTTGATTAATTTTTCAATATCCTCTCCCACGTGGAAATTCTGTAAAAGTAATATATATGACAATTATGTGATGATCCGACCACATTCTGTCCCCTATCAACACTTTTTAAACTTTTGCTACCAGAGAGAATGGCATAAGAAAGTAGTCAAGACGACTAGCTTGATTAAGCCTCCGCCATGTATATCTCAATAGGTGAGGGTATTTAAGTCTCCATATATCCATTAATTCCAATATATCCATGACATTCATGATTTCCTTAAGTGCCTAAGGGTGATAGTTTGAAGTGTGATTTCCTTTCCGGTCCATAGATGTATTTAAGACCGTATTAAAATCTCCCACCATAATAATAGAGTCTAGTGTTGCTTGTAGAATTGATCAATTCTTATATATATTTTCAAAGAGGCTTGGATCATCATTATTTGGACCGTATAGGTTAATAAGCCATATCTGTTTATTGCCCAATAACATATTTAAAATAATCCATCTAGCTTGATGATCTGTTTGGACAATTTGCACATTTGGATCAAAATTACTGTTAATTAAAACCATCCCCCCTTTTGAATTTCTTTGCCCATGGAAGAAATATATTTCACCCCCCAGTCCTTTTTCCACAAAACTTCATCTAAATTTGTTGAATGGGTTTCCTGTAAACAATATATATATATATTATATTCCTTCTCTTTAGCCAGGTAAATACTGATCGCCTTTTCTTATTATCTGCTAGGCCATTACAATTGTAACTGGCTATACTTATTTCACCACTTACCATAATGAGACACAAATTGAAATTCTATTTATGAAAATATATGTTTGTAAACGTACCATTAAAAAGTAACATGGTGATTGAGCTTCTATATAGCTGTGTCCTGATATTTGCATTGCTACTAAGTAAACCTCCAATTGGTCCCTACTATTCCCCCCTCTAAAACCCCTCCTCATCCCTAGTTGGGTTGTCATCCCAATGCCCGGCAGACCACCCCCGACCCTCCGTATCCCAGGGCCCTGAACAGACTGGGATCCATCCTGGGAAAAGAGCAAACAGTGACATTTACTGAACAGAACCAGATCAACCACCAAATGCATTTCCATCGCCCTCACCTCCATTTGTACTATATACAGCCATTCAAAAATATATATATATTTTAAGAATCATGTTTCTTATTTTCCATAATTAGATAATTAGAATTTATGAAAAGGATTTTACCTCTCACCAGTCTCGCCGTTATCAAAATTACATTATTACAAGCAATTATTATATTAGCAAACAGTTGTGAATCATCCTCTATTGTCCCAAACATCTTTTACTCCTTCGCAGCAGTTGTGGGATCCGCACATACACCCAAACACTCATACACACTCAACCCTTTCCCCCCACACAACCAAAGGCTCACATTCTCAACAGTTACACCATCCCAGGGGCCAACTCAAGAAAGGTCTTGATTTACAAATGCATTTACAGTTGCAGCTGTATGAGAAGGCCTGCAAGACGATGCAAAAAATGGGCAGAAATGGAAAGATTTTATTAACCATTGTCACATCCTAGATGATGGAGGTCAAACCTTTTCCCCTGAAACACCCACAACACGGTCCCCCGTATTGACCATATTCCCAAGCATCTCCATGCAGTCAGACTTTTGATTTTGTGCCACCACTCTAGTAAGAGTCTTGGTGGTTCCAAACTTCTTCTATTTAAGAACAATGGATTCCACTGTGTTCTTGGGGGCCTTCAATGCTGCAGAAATGTTTTGCTACCCTTCCCGAGATCTGTGCCTCGGCACAATCCTGTCTCGGAGCTCCACGGACAATTCATTCGACCTCATGGCTTGGTTTTTGCTCTGACATGCACTGTCAACTGTGGGACCATATATAGACAGGTGTGTGCCTTTCCAAATCATGTCCAATCAATTGAAATTACCACAGGTAGACTCATATCAAGTTGTAGAAACATCTCAAGGATGATCAATGGAAACAGGATGCAACTGAGTTCAATTTTGAGTCTCATAGCAAAGGGTCTGAATACTTATGTATGACTACGGTATTTCTGTCTGAATTTTTTTATATACTGCTCAAAAAAATAAAGGGAACACTTAAACAACACATCCTAGATCTGAATGAAAGAAATAATCTTATTAAATACTTTTTTCTTTACATAGTTGAATGTGCTGACAACAAAATCACACAAAAATAATCAATGGAAATCCAATTTATCAACCCATGGAGGTCTAGATTTGGAGTCACACTCAAAATTAAAGTGGAAAACCACACTACAGGCTGATCGAACTTTGATGTAATGTCCTTAAAACAAGTCAAAATGAGGCTCAGTAGTGTGTGTGGCCTCCACGTGCCTGTATGATCTCCCTACAATGCCTGGGCATGCTCCTGATGAGGTGGCAGATGGTCTCCTGAGGGATCTCCTCCCAGACCTGGACTAAAGCATCCGCAAACTCCTGGACAGTCTGTGGTGCAACGTGGCGTTGGTGGATGGAGCGAGACATGATGTCCCAGATGTGCTCAATTGGATTCAGGTCTGGGGAATATTTTGCCCCCCTAGTCCTTTTTCCACAAAAGAGATATATCTTAAGCAATAATTTTGCGATGACTGTCTAGGAGTGGTCTTAGTGGTTAAGGGAAAACTGAAAACTAGCTGTTATTGGCAGAGGTTTGGTCAATTAACTAATTTACCACCTGGTGATGTTACCAGCCAGGCCAAAAATCCATCCTACCAAAACAGGCTAACATTTCAGGAGGTCTTTTCAAACTGCTCTTACAATAAAAGGGCATTATCATAATTTTCTAGATTCTACAGTATTATTCCAATCTCATATTGTGGAAATTAATATAAAACACAGGAAAATCACGTTTGAGACTGCACTGGGGTTTTAAGTGTGATCTATATCGATAAAAGGTGCATTATAGGTGCGACTATAGTCAGATTGGTTGATGCTCAACATTAAATTATAATTTCCCTACGATAACATCTAAGCCAATGTGACACCAATGTCAATGAAACTTGGCAAATAAACTTGATGGGAGGTACACGACACACTCCCCGCATCTTGTCATGAGCCGTCCGTCTGGCTGTTACCGAGAAGAACATACCGGATTTTTGACAGGGTTGTTAGCAATTGATATTTCAGAGAATTTCTTGCAGACACATTGCTCAAATTCTAGAAGTTGGGTTTAAAATGAGACAATGACGTCTATAAGTCCATAAGACTTAGATCCCAATGACAACCAACTATGTGCTACATTTCTGTAGCATTTCTGACATCTCTTTCAGCTGAATCTCCGAGTTCTATCTAAAACCGGGTCCAATTCTGTTGCTCAGCAAATCAAAAACACAGCTGGCTGCCTACAATGCAACAACAATAAGAATTAAGAAAAGACAAGAACATCAGGTAATAGTATAAACATTTTAGCATCAGTATAATACATTTTATAGTACAATATTTACATGTGTATTGGGGAAGGGGGGGATGGGGGACAGTGTATAAACTGAACAGTATAATTGTCTGGTAGCAGAAGCTGTGATGTGTACTACAGTACGGAGAATCAGATCAGGTGGGCCGTCCAGTTCAAGTGATCAGAAGTGGTTGAGAACAATCCTACTGTAGATACAGTATATTTTGGTACTCAAGATGACGTTAAAATTACAATTTATACATTTACGTCATTTAGCAGACGCTCTTATCCAGAGCGACTTACAAATTGATGCATTCACCTTATGATATCCAGTGGAACAACCACTATACAATAGTACATCTATATCTTTTTTTGGGGGGGGGTTAGAAGGATTATCCTATCCCAGGTATTCCTTAAAGAGGTGGGGTTTCAGGTGTCTCCGGAAGGTGGTGATTGACTCCGCTGTCCTGGCGTCGTGATGATTGTCCGACATGAAAGCATTTTTTGGTTGATATTATGACATGATACGATAAATATTGTCCATTTACATGGAAATTAATGTTGTGACGTCAGCATACAAACCCTAAAAACACAGAATAAATGACATGCAGTAGGGAAAACTAGAAACTAAGTACAAAAGTCAACCATTTACATTTTCATATATTCAAAGTCTCTGCGGCCTACTGCTAGGAGGGTTGGGGCTGGGAACTGCTAGTAGGGTTGGGGTTGGGGAACTGCTAGGAGGGTTGGGAACTGCTAGGAAGGTTGGGGCGGGGAACTGCTAGGAGGGTTGGGGTTGGGAACTGCTAGGAGGGTTGGGGCGGGGAACTGCTAGGAGGGTTGGGGTTGGGGAACTGCTAGGAGGGTTGGGGATGGGGAAATGCTAGGAGGGCTGGGGCTGGGGTTGGGGAACTGCTAGGAGGGTTGGGGCTGGGGTTGGGGCTGGGGAACTGCTAGGAGGGTTGGGGCTGGGGCTGGGGTTGGGAACTGCTAGGAGGGTTGGGGCTGGGGCTGGGGTTGGGAACTGCTAGTAGGGTTGGGGCGGGGAACTGCTAGGAGGGTTGGGGCTGGGGTTGGGCTGGGGAACTGCTAGGAGGGCTGGTGCTGGGGTTGGGGCTGGGGAACTGCTAGGAGGGCTGGGGCTGGGGTTGGGGCTGGAGTTGGGGCTGGGAGTGCTAGATCTGATGGACCTGTGCCTGAGCCTATGGCTGTGAGTTCTAGATCTGAGGAACCTGTGCCTGAGCGTGCCGTGAAGGCTGAGAGGGTTGGGCACTGAGGAGACTACAGAAGCTTGCCTGGGGATACTACCATATGAGGGCTGGGTCCCAGAGATCAGCAGCATACTACCCTGCATCCCACTGCTGGCTTGCTTCTGAAGCTAAGCAAGGTTGGTCCTGGTCGGTCACTGGATGGGAGACCAGATGCTTCTGGAAGCGGTGTTGGAAGCTCTATAGGAGGCACCCTTTCCTCTTGTCTAAAAAAATATCCCAATGCCCCGGTCAGTGATTGGGGACATTGCCCTTTGTAGGATGTTGTCGTTCACATGGGACGTTAAACGGGTGTCCTGACTCTCTGTGGTCACTAAAGATCCCATGGCACTTATCGTAAGAGTAGGGTTATTAACCCCGGTGTCCTCGATAATTTCCCAATCTGGCCCCTCATACCATCACAGCCACCTAATCATTCCCAGTTTACAATTGGCTCATTCATCCCCCCTCTTCTCCCCTGTAACTATTCCCCAGGCCGTTGCTGTAAATGAGAATGTGTTCTCAGTCAGCTTACCTGGGGAAAAAAGGGTTAAATAAGAATACAAAAACCTGAGAGAGTGCAAAGCAGGCTGGGAGAGCAGGGGAGACTGTCAGTGTTAGCTTGGGCATACTGCTATAGGAGGGCTGGGGAGACTGTAGAGAGACTGTAAAGGTTATTTGGGGAATACTGCTATAGGAGGGCTGGGGAGACTGTAGAAGTTAGCTTGGGGATACTGCTATAGGAGGGCTGGGGAGACTGTAGAGGTTAGCTTGGGGATACTGCTATAGGAGGGCTGGGGAGACTGTAGCGGTTAGCTTGGGGATACTGCTATAGGAGGGCTGGGGAGACTGTCGGACCGTGTATGGGGCCTGCATCAGTCCTATGTCCCACTGTTCAGCAGCGTAATGGCTAATGTAATGAAACTTGCCTTGCTCCTATTCTTACTGACCAGTGGGACCCTTAATCTCCTTCCAGAGGGCAGAAGATCCAAACATTGGGCAATATTGAGTGTGAGTTGATTTATAATGCGCTTGGCCTTGTCCCTTGCCCATTTATCACAGAGACCCTGAAGCCCCATGCAGTGCAGCACGCAGAGCTTGAACCCCAGGTTCACAGTCCACCTGACGATACCGTTATTATGCTAGGTAGGGAGCACCCCCCATCCGGGTCCAGGTTCACAGTCTGCCTGATGATACCGTTATTATGCCAGGTAGGTTGCACCCCTCACCAGGGTCCAGGTTCACAGTCCACCTGACGATACCGTTATTATGCCAGGTAGGGAGCACCCCCCCACCAGGGTCCAGGTTCACAGTCCGCCTGACGATACCGTTATTATGCCAGGTAGGGAGCACCCCCCCACCAGGGTCCAGGTTCACAGTCCGCCTGACGATACCCTTATTATCAAATCAAATGTATTTATAAAGCCCATCTTACATCAGCTGATATCTCAAAGTGCTGTACAGAAACCCAGCCTAAAACCCCAAACAGCAAGCAATGCAGGTGTAGAAGCACGGTGGCTAGGAAAAACTCCCTAGAAAGGCCAGAACCTAGGAAGAAACCTAGAGAGGAACCAGGTTTTGAGGGGAGGCCAGTCCTCTTCTGGCTGTGCCGGGTGGAGATTATAACAGAACATGGCCAATATGTTCAAATGTTCATAGTTGACCAGCAGGGTCAAATAATAATAATCACAGTGGATGTCGAGGGTGCAATAGCTCAGCACCTCAGGAGTAAATGTCAGTTTTCATAGCCGATCAATCAGAGTATCTCTACCGCTTCTGCTGTCTCTAGAGAGTTGAAAACAGCAGGTCTGGGACAGGTAGTACGTCCGGTGAACAGGTCAGGGTTCCATAGCCACAGGCAGAACAGTTGAAACTGGAGCAGCAGCACGGCCAGGTGGACTGGGGATAGCAAGGAGTCATCAGGCCAGGTAGTCCTGAGGCATTGTCCTAGGGCTCAGGTCCTCCGAGAAAGAAAGAAGACAGTGGGGGTCGGGAGACACTGGTCGGGAGACACTGTGGCCCCATCCGACAATACCCCGGACAGGGCCATGCCAGGCCACCGACATCCCGCCAGGCCACCGACAGCCCACCATACCAGGCCACCGACAGCCCACCATATCAGGCCACTGACAGCCCATAGTCCACCATACCAGGCTACTGACAGCCCACCGTACCAGGTCACTGACAGCCCACCATACCAGGCTACTGACAGCCCACCGTTCCAGGCCACTGACAGCCCACCATACCAGGCCACTGACAGCCCACCGTTCCAGGTCACTGACAGCCCACCGTACCAGGCCACTGACAGCCCACCGTACCAGGCCACTGACAGCCCACTATACCAGGCTACTGACAGCCCACCGTACCAGGCCACTGACAGCCCACCGTTCCAGGTCACTGACAGCCCACCGTACCAGGCCACTGACAGCCCACTATACCAGGCTACTGACAGCCCACCGTACCAGGCCACTGACAGCCCACTGACAGCTCACCGTGCCAGCCCACTGTGACAACCCACTGTGACAGCCCACTGTACCAGCATACCGCGCAGGTCAGGAAACAAAAAGTCAATGCACTCTCTATATGGCAGGTGTTGTAGTTGAGAGTATCCTGGTGTTGACATTCAGTTGTCTCAGTCTGCACAGGATGTTGTTGGCAATTTTTCTTGCTGTTCTGAGTGTTGGCATTAAAAAACAGTATGCTGTCCATGATGGTTTCCCGATGATGGATCACCACTCATCGTAGTGGGTGATTTCAACCACAACGCCTAAATTAATTTTATTTAATTCCACCATTTCTTTCCATTGCTTTCCTCTTTTGACCTCCAGTCACCTCCTACTCACAAGGCAGAAAATATGCTTGACCTCATCTTCACTAGTGGCTGTTAGCCTACTAACCCCCCATGTAGTTGGAGAGGGTTCACGTGGTGAAATTCTTTGAGGAAGCAACATTTTATTTTACATTTAATTCGGGCACTTCAGCAACTTTTAAGACTTGGGGGCACCACCAGCAGTGCATTACAGTCCTTGTTTTCACTTAGCTTGTAGAATACATTTAGAATACATTATGTCTCTACACTCAAACTGAGGAACCAATCATGTTAATAATGACATTTCAAAATAGTCATTCTCTTATGACTATAGAAGATAGAGGAGTACATAGATAGAACAAAATACAGCTGGCCAGATTCATAGTTTTGAAAGATATGCGATGAAACCCCGCCGGGCTTGTGCAGAAGAGGAAAGGCTGTTTGTATCTCAGACCCAGTGGCAGGATAAAGCGACTAAGAGGGCAGTTGAAATCTTTGAGGGGGCACAATTTTGGGGAAGTTATTGCATTGGAATTATATTGAATTCTGCTATACTACAATAACCACAATTCAATTGGAGAGACTATAAGACCATTGAGTGCTTTGAAGTGACAGATTGGCACAAAATATGTAGCCCATATCCGCTGTGCTGGGCTATGGGCTAGGCTACATGAGGTGTGATACTAACCTTATTAAACATATAGGACTATGGGCTACTAACCTTATTAAAACAAATAGGACTATGGGCTAGGCTACATGAGGTGTGATACTAACCTTATTAAAACATATAGGACTATGGGCTACTAACCTAATTAAAACATATAGGACTATGAGCTAGGCTACATGATGTGTGATACTAACCTTATTAAAACATATAGGACTATGGGCTACTAACCTTATTAAAACATATAGGACTATGGGCTACTAACCTTATTAAAACATATAGGACTATGGGCTAGGCTACATCAGGTGTGATACTAACCTTATTAAACGTATAGGACTATGGGCTACTAACTTTATTAAAACATATTGGACTATGGGCTAGGCTACACAAGGTGTGATACTAACCTTATAAAACATATAGGACTATGGATTAGGCTACATGAGGGACCCTGTTATGATTAGAAAAAGTTGAGAGAAAAAAAGGCATTGTTTCTTATTTCACTAGTGATCGGCTAATATTGTCACCCATCAGCAGTGGTGGAAAAGGTAATTATGGCCAAACAGTTCTATTTTTGTTTCATCAGACCAGAGGACATTTCTCCAAAAAGTACGATCTTTGTCCCCATGTGCAGTTGCAAACCGTAGTCTGGATTTTTTTATGGCGGTTTTGGAGCAGTGGCTTCCTCCTTGCTGAGCGGCCTTTCAGGTTATGTCGATATAGGACTCGTTTTACTGTGGATATAGATACTTTTGTACCTGTTTCCTCCAGCAACTTCACAAGGTCCTTTGCTGTTGTTCTGGGATTGAGTTGCACTTTTCGCACCAAAATACGTCCATCTCTAGGAGACCGAACGCGTCTCCTTCCTGAGTGGTATGACGGCTGCGTGGTCCAATGGTGTTTATACATGCGTACTCTTGTTCGTACAGATCAGGCCTTCAGGCGTTTGGAAATTGCTCCCAAGGACAAACCAAGTTTCTGGAGGTCTACAATTTTTTTTCTGAGGTCTTGGCTGATGTCTTTTGACTTTCCCATGATGTCAAGCAAAGAGGCAGTGAGTTTGAAGGTAGGCCTTGAAATACATCCACAGGTACACCTCCAATTGACTCAAATGATGTCAATTAGCCTATCAGAAGCTTCTATAGCCATGACATTTTCTGGAATTTTCCAAGCTGTTTAATAGCACAGTCAACTTAGTATATGTAAACTTCTGATCCACTGGAATTGTGATACGGTGAATTATAAGTGAAATAATACGTCTGTAAAAGTCCTAACCGACTTGCCAAAACTATAGTTTGTTAACAAGAAAATTGTGGAGTGGTTGAAAAATTAGTTTTAATGACTCCAACCTAAGTGTATGTAAACTTCTGACTTCAACTGTACCTGCTGGAGCATGTGCTATGGGTGGGTGTTGCTAGGGTGACTAGTGAGCTGAGATATATATATATATATATATATAGCAATGACTTATAGATGACCTGGAGCCAGTGCGTTTGGTGATTAATATGTAGCGAGGGCCATCCAACGAGAGCATATAGGTCACAGTAGTGGGTAGTATATGGGGCTTTGGTGACAAAATGGAATGTGAATGACTACATCTCTTGGACTGGGATATGTTCCGGGTTGCCTCTGAGAATAACATTGACGTACACACTGGCACAGTGATTGAGTTCATCAGGAAATGTATAGCGGATGTTGTTCCCACTGTGACTATTAAAACATACCCAATCAAAAAATCATGGATAGTTGGCAGCATTCGCGCAAAACTGAAATTGCGAAACTCCGTATTTAACCACGGCAAGGTGACTGGGAATATGGTTGAATACAAGCAGTACAGTTACGTCCTCCGTAAGGCAATCAAACAGGAAAAATGGCAGTAGAGAGACAAAGTGGAGTCGCAATTCAACGGCTCGGACACTATGTTTATGTGGCAGGGACTCCAGACAGATTACAAAGGGAAAGCCAGCCACCGACGTCTTGCTCCCGGACAAGCTAAACACCTTCTTTGAGGATAACAGTGCCACCTATGCGGCCCGCTCCCTACGACTATGGGCTCTCGTTCTCCATGGCCGACGTCTGACATTTAAGCGTGTTCACCCTCGCAAGGCTGCCGGCCCAGACGGCATCTCTAGCCACGTCCTCAGAGCATGCGCAGACCAGCTGGTTGGAGTGTTTACAGACATATTCAATCAAGATGCCCACCATTGTTCCTGTACCCAAGAAAGCAAAGGTAACTGAACTAAATGACTATCGCCACGTAGCACTCACTTCTGTCATCATGAAGTGCTTTGAGAGGCTAGTCAAGGATCATATCACCTCCACCCTACCTGACATCCTAGACCAACTTCAATTTGCATACCGCCACAATAGATCCACAGACGATGCAATCGCCATCGTACTTCACACTTCCCTAACACATCTGGACAAGAGGAATACCTATGTAAGATTGCTGTTCATTGACTACAGCTCAGCCTTCAGCACCATAGTACCCTCCAAGCTCATCATTAATCTTGGGCCCTGGGTCTGATTCCAGCCCTGTGAACTGGGTCCTGGACTTCCTGACGGGCCGCCCACAGGTGGTGAAGGTAAGCAAAAACACTTACGCCACGCTGATCGTCAACACATGGGCCCACAAGGGTATGAGCTCAGCCACCTCCTGTACTCCCTGTTCACCCATGACTGGGTGGCCACGCACGCCTCCATCTCAATTATCAAGTTTGCAGAAGACACAACGGTAGTAGGCCTGATTACCAACAATGACGAGACAGCCTACAGGGAATAGGTGAGGGCCTTGGCGGAGTGTTACCAGGAGAATGACCTCTTCCTCAATGTCAACAAAATGAATGAGCTGATCGTCAACTTCAGGAGACAATCATCCACATCAACAGGGCCGCAGTGGAGAAGGTGAAAAGCTTCAGGTTCCTCTCTGTACACATCACTGACAATCTGAAATGGTCCACCCACACAGACAATGTGGTGAAGATGCAACAGCGCCTCTTCAACCTCATGAGGCTGAAGACATTTGACTTGGCCCCTAAGACCCTCAGAAACTGCGACAGATGTACCATTGAGAGAATCCTTTCAGGCTGTATCACCTCCTGGTGTGGCAAGGCTCTCCAGAGGGTGGTGTGGTCTGCCCAACTCATCATCGGTCTGCCTGCTTTCCTGGACACTTAAAGCACCCAATGTCACAGGAAGGCCAAAAAGATTATCAATGACATCAACTACCCGAGCCATGGCCTGTTCACCCCGATATCGTCCAGAAGGCGAGGTCAGTACAGCTGCATTAAAGCTGGGACCGATAGACTGAAAAACAGCTTCTATTTCAAGGCCATCCGATTGTTAAATAGCCATCACTTGCCGGCCTCCAACCAGTACCCGGCCGTGAACCTTAAAGGCTGCTGTCCTATGTACATAGACATGGAATCACTGGTCACTTTAATAACGTTTACATACTGTTTTACTCATTTCGTATGTACATACTGTATTCTACTGTATTTTAGTTAATTCCACTCAGACATTGCTCATCCTAATATTGATATATTTCTTAATTCCGTTGTTTTACTTTGAGATTTTTGTCTAGTCTTGTGAATTGAACTGCACTGTTTGAGATAGGAACACAAACATTTCCATGCACCCACAATAACATCGGCTAAATATGTGACCTATAAAATTTGATTTGACATGAGAGCAGCTGGAACGTCAGAGCAGCTGTAACGTCAGAGCAGCTGTAACGTCAGAGCAGCTGTAACGTCAGAGCAGCTGGAACGTCATGTCCTTTATAGATGCAGCTGAATTGGTCCCTTTCATAATATCTGCATCCTAAATGGCTCCCTTCGGAAAGTATTTAGAGCCCTTGACTTTTTCCACATACAGCCTTATTCTAAAATGTATTAAATTCAATGTTTTCCTCATCAACCTACATAATACCCCATAATGACAAAGCGAAATGAGGATTTTAGACATTTTTGCAAATGTCTTCAATTCAAAGTACCTTATTTAGATAATTGTTCTGACCCTTTGCTATGAGACTTGAAATTGAGCTCAGGTGCATACTGTTTCCATTGGTTTTCCTTGAGATGTTTCTAACACTTGATTGGAGTTCACCTGTGGTAAAATCAATTGATTGGACATGATTTGGAAAGGCACACACCTGTCTATATAAAGTCCCACAGTTGACCGTGCATGCCAGAACAAAAATCAAGCCATCAGGTTGAAGGAATTGACTGTAGAGCCCTGAGACAGGATTGTGTCAAGGCACAGATCTGGGGAAGAATACCAAAACATTTCTGCAGCATTGAAGGTCCCCAAGAACACAATGGCATCCATCATTCTTAAATGGAAGAAGTTTGGAACCCCTAAGACTCTGCCTAGAGCTGGCCTTGGTCAGGGAGGTGACAAAGAACCAGATGGTCACTCTGACAGCACTCCACAGTTCCTCTGTAGAGATGGGAGAACCTTCCTGAAAGACAACCATCTCTGCAGCACTTCACCAATCAGGCCTTTATGGTAGAGTTGCCAGACGGAAGCCATTCCTCAGTGAAAGTCACATGACAGCCCGATTGGAGTTTGCCAAAAGGTAGTAGCTAAAGACTCTCAGACAATGAGAAACAAGATTCTCTTGTCTGATGAAACCAAGATTGAACTCTTTGCCCTGAATGCCCAGCATCACGTCTGGAGGAAACCTGGCAGGATTCCTATGGTGAAGCATGGTCTTGGCAGAATCATGCTGTGGAGATGTTTTTCAGCGGCAGGGACTGGGAGAATAGTCAGGGTTGAGGCAAAGATGAATGGAGCAAAGTATAGAGAGATCCTTGATCAACGCCTGCTCCAGAGGTCTCAGGACCTCAGACTGGGGGGGAAGGTTCACCTGCCAACAGGACAACGACCCTATGCACACAGCCAAAATAACGCAGGAGTGGCTTCGGGACAAGTCTCTGAATGTCCTTGAGTGGCCTAGCTAGATCCCACACTTGAACCCGATCGAACATCTCTAGAGAGACCTGAAAATAGCTGTACGGTGACGCTCCCCTTTCAACCTGACAGAGCTTGAGAGATTCTGCAGAGAAGAATGGGAGAAACTCCCCAAAAATGGTTTTTATTTTTTTTATTTCACCTTTATTTAACCAGGTAGGCAAGTTGAGAACAAGTTCTCATTTACAATTGCGACCTGGAACAGAAAGCAAAGCAGTTCGACACATACTGTCAAATGCGTCGTAGTGAGTGGACCAAAACGCAGCGGGTATATGTATGCTCATCGTCTTTTATTGAAGAAAAACAAAACAAAACACTTATAGTAAACAAACGACGAAAAACAGTCCTGTAAGGTACACTGACAATACATGGAAACAACTACCCACAAAACCCATGGAAAAACACCCCTACTAAATAGGACCTTCAATTAGAGGCAACGAGGAACAGCTGCCTCCAATTGAAGGTCATTCCAAGAAACTTAAACATAGAAATAGACACACTATAACAAACATAGAAATATACTAACATAGAACATAAACCCCGAAACACATGAAACAAACACCCCCTGCCACGCCCTGACCAAACTACAATAACAAATAACCCCCTTTACTGGTCAGGACATGACAGTACCCCCCCCCCCCAAAGGTGCAGACCCCGTATGCACCTCAAACAAAACACAAAATTAACCCCAAATAAAGTGAGGGAAGGGAGGGTGGCCACCGTCACCGATGGTTCCTGTGCTACATCCCCCCCACGGAGGTGGCTCTGGCTCCGGGCTAACCTGTTCACCCCTGCTGAAGGATATTTTGTAAATGACATCGCCGAAGTCGAGGATCGGTAGGATGGTCAGTTTTACGACGGTATGTTTGGCAGCATGAGTGAAGGATGCTTTGTTGCGAAATAGGAAGCCAATTCTAGATTTAACTTTGGATTGGAGATGTTTGATGTGAGTCTGGAAGGAGAGTTTACAGTCTAACCAGACACCTAGGTATTTGTAGTTGTCCACATATTTTAAGTCAGAACCGTCCAGAGTAGTGATGCTGGACAGGCGGGCAGGTGCGGGCAGCGATCGGTTGCAGAGCATGCATTTAGTTTTACTTGTATTTAGGAGCAGTTGGAGGCCACGGAAGGAGAGTTGTATGGCATTGAAGCTCGTCTGGAGGGTTGTTAACACAGTGTCCAAAGAAGGGCTAGAAGTATGCAGAATGGTGTCGTCTGCGTAGAGGTGGATCAGAGAATCACCAGCAGCGAGAGCAACATCATTGATGTATACAGAGAAAAGAGTCGGCCCGAGAATTGAACCCTGTGGCACCCCCATAGAGACTGCCAGAGGTCTGGACAACAGGCCCTCGGATTTGACACACTGAACTCTATCAGAGAAGTAGTTGGTGAACCAGGCGATGCAATCGTTTGAGAAACCAAGGCTATTGAGTCTGCCAATGAGGATGTGGTGATTGACAGAGTCGAAAGCTTTGGCCAGGTCAATGAATACGGCAGCACAGTATTGTTTCTTATCAATGGCGGTTACGATATCGTTTAGGACCTTGAGCGTGGCTGAGGTGCACCCATGACCAGCTCTGAAACCAGATTGCATAGCGGAGAAGATGCGGTGGGATTCGAAATGGTTGGTAATCTGTTTGTTAACTTGGCTTTCGAAGACCTTAGAAAGGCAGGGTAGGATGGATATAGGTCTGTAGCAATTTGGGTCAAGAGTGTCCCCTCCTTTGAAGAGGGGGATGACAGCAGCTGCTTTCCAATCTATGGGAATCTCAGACGATACGAAAGAGAGGTTGAACAGGCTAGTAATAGGGGTTGCAATAATTTCGGCAGATAATTTAAGAAAGAAAGGGTACAGATTGTCTAGCTCGGCCGATTTGTAGGGGTCCAGATTTTGTAGCTCTTTCAGAACATCAGCTGAATGGATTTGGGAGAAGGAGAAATGGGGAAGGCTTGGGCGAGTAGCTGTGGGGGTGCAGTGCTGTTGACTGCAGTAGGGGTAGCCAGGCGGAAAGCATGGCCAGCCGTAGAAAAATGCTTATTGAAATTCTCAATTATAGTGGGTTTATGGGTGGTGACACCTTCTATTACCTCTACTACTATTGTTCCAACCAAATAGCACCCTATTCCATTCATAGAGCACTACTGTTGAACAGGGCCCATAGGGAATCGGGTGCCATTGAACAGGGCCCATAGGGAAACGGGTGCCATTGAACAGGGCCCATAGGGAATCGGGTGCCATTGAACAGGGCCCATAGGGAATCGGGTGCCATTGAACAGGGCCCATAGGGAAACGGGTGCCATTGAACAGGGCCCATAGGGAATCGGGTGCCATTGAACCTGGCCCATAGGGAATCGGGTGGCGTTGAACAGGGCCCATAGGGAAACGGGTGCCATTTGGGATGCAATATTTATTTCCTCTGACAGTTGTACTGCTGTATTGTATTGTTCCAATCAAAACTGAATCACAAAGTACTGAACTGAAGCACCTAATGGCACCTAATGGCAATGGCAACTGAAGCACTTAACATACTGAACTGAAGCAGCATGAAACTCTTATATACAGCTGACGTCATCCAACCCCAACTGGCTCCCTGTTCCCTTTATAGCGCAATACTTTACAGGGCTCTGGTAAAAAGCAGTGCACTATATAGGGAATACACTTCCATTTTAGACTCAGACGTAACATACTGAACTGAATCATTTTCCTTCAGTAGGAAAGTCTGTTACAGCTGAAGTATGGTTCAAACACAACTGGCTCCCAGAACTCCTCTCCCTGCCAGACCTCCTTTCCCTGCCATCCACTTAACTGTGGTCAGCTGGGGGAGAATCAGAGGAAGCTATTACGTTTTAACGTGGGACCGATTAAGAGTGAGGACTTGTTAGCATTTCCAGCTAGCTTCTGCTCTGCTCCACACATGGTGTATGATATGTCAGATGTGGTAACAATGTAGCTACACCACATAAATCACTTGTTAAATATTTGATTTCCATTGGATCTGACACTGACTCATTCAAAAGGGATGAAACTCTCTCTACCCACAACCTGCCCCTCCCTCCCTCCAACCCCAACCTGCCCCTCCCTCCAACCCCAACCTGCCCCTCCCATCCAACCCCAACCTGACCCTCCCTCCAACCCCAACCTGCCCCTCCCTCCCTCCCTCCCTCCAACCCCAACCTGACCCTCCCTCCAACCACAACCTGCCCCACCATCCAACCCCAACCTACCCCACCATCCAACCCCAACCTGCCCCTCCCTCCCTCCAACCCCAACCTGCCCCACCATCCAACCCCAACCTGCCCTTCCCTCCCTCCAACCCCAACCTGCCCCTCCCTCCCTCCCCCCAACCCCAACCTGCCCCTCCCATCCAACCCACCCCTCCCTCCAACCCCAACCTGCCCCACCATCCAACCCCAACCTGCCCCACCATCCAACCCCAACCTGCCCAGCTATAAACAAATTCTCCCACCCCTTAGCCTCAACCCCACCATCACTTCAGCATATCCAGAGGCTGAAAGCCCCAAACTCCTCAGCACCTCAGCCCTTTCTCCACGACCAGAACCTGGCCCAACCACTCTCCAACCCTCAACTCCCAACCCTCTCTTCACTTATGATAGTATAATAATATATGTCATTTTTCAAAAGTGACAGTCGTGCAGACCCATGATCCTGGTTTTGCAAGCACCATGCTCCATGAATTGAGCCACTTCCTTTATCATAACCTAACCCTCCCTCCGCTCTGGTCCATCCACAACCTCAGAGAAGACTACGGCACCAGGAGAGACATCACTTACATCCATGGCCAGAGGTGACCAAGGCATCACTTACATCCATGGCCAGAGGTGACCAAGGCATCACTTACGTCCATGGATGGAAACCACTCCCATAATCTTTCTCTTTAACAGGGGAATCAGTGTAACCTAAATATTGACATTCATTAGCCAACTGCATGTAAAGGAAACCAGGACTAGATTAATCTGATGTGGAGGTGTGGGTGGAATTGTAGGCAGCATCCAAAATGGCACCATATTCCCTATATATATATATATATATATATATATATATATATATATATATGGTACTACTTTTGACTTGGGCCCATATGTCTCTGGTTAGAAGTCGTGCACTTTGTAGGGAATGTGGTAACATTTGGGATGCAAACTTAGTGGGCTAAGAAACAGTCTACCACAAGGCCTGTCAGATCCTACCAGCTCTAATAAACAGTCGACCACAAGGCCTGTCAGATCCTACCAGCTCTAATAAACAGTCGACCACAAGGCCTGTCAGTCCTACCAGCTCTATTAAACAGTCGACCACAAGGCCTGTCAGATCCTACCAGCTCTATTAAACAGTCGACCACAAGGCCTGTCAGATCCTACCAGCTCTAATAAACAGTCGACCACAAGGCCTGTCAGATCCTACCAGGTCTAATAAACAGTCGACCACAAGGCCTGTCAGATCCTACCAGCTCTAATAAACAGTCGACCACAAGGCCTGTCAGTCCTACCAGCTCTATTAAACAGTCGACCACAAGGCCTGTCAGATCCTACCAGCTCTATTAAACAGTCGACCACAAGGCCTGTCAGATCCTACCAGCTCTAATAAACAGTCGACCACAAGGCCTGTCAGATCCTACCAGGTCTAATAAACAGTCGACCACAAGGCCTGTCAGATACTACCAGCTCTAATAAACAGTCGACCACAAGGCCTGTCAGATCCTACCAGGTCTATTAAACAGTCGACCACAAGGCCTGTCAGATCCTACCAGCTTTCGCAGTCTCATGTCAGAATTAGACATTCATCCATGTTTCTCAAACATCTAATTTCTAACATTTAGGTTTTTCTAAAAGTCAAATTTCAAAGTGTTTAAGGTTAAGTTCATGCATTTACTTAAGGTCAGGGATTAACTGTAAATGGTTAAGGTTTAAGGTTTGGGATGGGCTTAAAACAAAAATATCAAAAACAACTTTCTGTCACTGGATTTGAACTTGCAACTTTTAAAATGAGAGACAGATGCTTACGCCCATCAACCACCCCATCCCCAATGCCCTACAAAACTTCTTCAGAGTAACAGTGCTCACTGTTACCCCTAGTGGCCAGTATTCATCAATATCTCCCAACTGAGGACCGCAGACCCCTCAGACGGTCAGATCTGAACTACGACCTGCAGGAGGACCACGGACCGCAGACCCCTCAGATGGTCAGATCTGAGCTACGACCTGCAGGAGGACCACGGACCGCAGACCCCTCAGACGGTCAGATCTGAACTACGACCTGCAGGGGGACCGCAGACCCCTCAGATGGTCAGATCTGAACTACGACCTGCAGGAGGACCGCAGACCCCTCAGACGGTCAGATCTGAACTACGACCACGGACCGCAGACCCCTCAGACGGTCAGATCTGAACTACGACCTGCAGGAGGACCGCAGACCCCTCAGACGGTCAGATCTGAACTACGACCTGCAGGAGGACCGCAGACCCCTCAGATGGTCAGATCTGAACTACGACCTGCAGGAGGACCGCAGACCCCTCAGACGGTCAGATCTGAACTACGACCTGCAGGAGGACCGCAGACCCCTCAGACGGTCAGACCTGAACTAAGACCCTACAGGGGGACTGCAGGCTCCTCAGACTCTGCTCTGTTGAGGATAGACCATGTTTCATCTCCTATTGAGGCCTAAATATCATCAGACAGGAGCCTCGCTTTAAAGCATTCCACCAGCAGCAGGGCCTACCACCAGCATTCCCCCAGCAGCAGGGCCTACCACCAGCATTCCCCCAGCAGCAGGGCCTACCACCAGCATTCCCCCAGCAGCAGGGCCTACCACCAGCATTCCACCAGCAGCAGGGCTTACCACCAGCATTCCCCCAGCAGCAGGGCCTACCACCAGCATTCCCCCAGCAGCAGGGCCTACCACCAGCATTCCCCCAGCAGCAGGGCCTACCACCAGCATTCCACCAGCAGCAGGGCCTACCACCAGCATTCCCCCAGCAGCAGGGCCTACCACCAGCATTCCCCCAGCAGCAGGGCCTACCACCAGCATTCCCCCAGCAGCAGGGCCTACCACCAGCATTCCACCAGCAGCAGGGCTTACCACCAGCATTCCCCCAGCAGCAGGGCCTACCACCAGCATTCCCCCAGCAGCAGGGCCTACCACCAGCATTCCCCCAGCAGCAGGGCCTACCACCAGCATTCCACCAGCAGCAGGGCCTACCACCAGCATTCCCCCAGCAGCAGGGCCTACCACCAGCATTCCACCAGCAGCAGGGCCTACCACCAGCATTCCCCCAGCAGCAGGGCCTACCACCAGCATTCCACCAGCAGCAGGGCCTACCACCAGCATTCCCCCAGCAGCAGGGCCTACCACCAGCATTCCACCAGCAGCAGGGCCTACCACCAGCATTCCCCCAGCAGCAGGGCCTACCACCAGCATTCCACCAGCAGCAGGGCCTACCACCAGCATTCCCCCAGCAGCAGGGCCTACCACCAGCATTCCACCAGCAGCAGGGCCTACCACCAGCATTCCCCCAGCAGCAGGGCCTACCACCAGCATTCCCCCAGCAGCAGGGCCTACCACCAGGAATGTGTGAAGAGAGAAGTTGTGATGGACTCTGGGGTTTTCATTGAGTTTCTAAGGGTTTTTCTTCTTGAAATATTTGATCTCTATCTTTCGGTGACTCTCATTGTTTCTCATTTGTTTCGTGACCCTGTGAGATGAGATGTTTGTGCAGATGAGAGAGAAATTGAATTGTGGTATTTCTGAGAAATAGTTGTCCCAGTTCTGACACAGATATTGTTTAAACTGGGAGCGAATTAAGACAAAATATGGCATTAAGAGTGTGGCGTCTATACAGAGTGGGTGAAAACACGCTTTGGTGTTGAAATTTCACTTCATTATGTTATAAAATACATTTTAGCAAGACAAATATGATTTTTCATGTTCTGAATCTGTTGACAGAGCGGTGCAGTTCTCATAACAGCTGTTGAGGATTTTACATTTAGTGGTCGTCGTTGTCAAAGTTATTTGTGCCGGTTGCAAAAAGCAGAATTAGTGTGACACGAGCTAAATTAAATCTAAAAGGCTTTGAAAATAAAAGCTTGGTATACGCTTAGTGCTCTGTTGACATTTCACAGATATACGCTTGTTTTTGTAAGAAATCTTAGAAAAACAACAGGAATTTCAATTTAATATGAAAAGCATATACTAAAATATGAAAATACTACAGGTCATGTCTCAAAATGGATATCTTACCTCTACATTGTTTTATGTCCTGCGGATTGGAGAAGATGAGTTCAATGTGAAAGTGACCCTGTCAAGGTAGCCAGTAGCCTTAATTCTTGCACAATCCAGTCTCGTTGACATGTCATTTTCCAGATTTTTTGCCACTTTTCCTCTGGCCTCCATTGATTTAGTCACCCTAATTCAGGCCTCCATTGATTTAGTCCCCCTAATTCAAGCCTCCATTGATTTAGTCACCCTAATTCAGGCCTCCATTGATTTAGTCCCCCTAATTCAGGCCTCCATTGATTTAGTCCCCCTAATTCAGGCCTCCATTGATTTAGTCCCCCTAATTCAGGCCTCCATTGATTTAGTCCCCCTAATTCAGGCCTCCATTGATTTAGTCCCCCTAATTCAGGTCTCCATTGATTTAGTCCCTCTAATTCAGGCCTCCATTGATTTAGTCCCCCTAATTCTGGCCATCCCACAGGGGTAAAAATTCAAATAACTTTTGACCGGATTATAAGAGAAACATGGGCTGTGTTCCGATACCCATACTAACATACTGTATACAACATACTTAATGAGTATATACTACATACTATTAGTCACATTTTAATATACTGTAAACGAACGGCATCCTTTCAGCTGAGCATACTAGCGCTATGCCTGTCTACCGGAAGTTGATTCTGTTACTACAGTATGCAACCTCTTGCTATCTTGTTAGCATAACAAATTACTAGCTAGACATTTTTGTGTTCATAAATTCAATCTGATGTGCCAGAGTGCGCTCTAGGTGTTCTTAAATTCAGAGCGTTTCCCCTCCCGGAGCGTTTCCCCTCCCGGAGCGTTTCCCCTCTCGAAGCGTTTCCCCTCTCGGAGCATTTCCCTTCCCGGAGCGTTTCCCCTCCCGGAGCGTTTCCCCTCTCGGAGCGTTTCCCTCTCGGAGTGTTTCCCCTCCTGGAGCGTTTACCCTCCGGGAGCGTTTCCCCTCCGGGAGCGTTTCCCCTCTCGGAGCGTTTCCCCTCCCGGAGCGTTTCCCCTCACAGAGCGTTTCCCCTCCCGGAGCGTTTCCCCTCCCGGAGCGTTTCCCCTCTCGGAGCGTTTCCCCTCTAGGAGCGTTTCCCCTCTCGGAGCGTTTCCCCTCTAGGAGCGTTTCCCGTCTCGGTCGGAGCGTTTCCCCTCTCACTCGGAGCGTTTCCCCTCTCGGAGCGTTTCCCTCTCGGAGCGTTTCCCCTCTCGGAGCATTTCCCCTCTCGGAGCATTTCCCCTCTGGGAGCGTTTCCCCTCCCGGAGAGTTTCCCCACTCGGAGCGTTTCCCCTCTCGGAGCGTTTCCCCTCTCGGAGCGTTTCCCCTCTCACTCGGAGCGTTTCCCCTCCCGGAGTGTTTCCCCTCCCGGAGCGTTTCCCCTCCCGGAGCGTTTCCCCTCTAGGAGCGTTTCCCCTCCCGGAGCGTTTCCCCTCTCGGTCGGAGCGTTTCCACTCTCACTCGGAGCGTTTCCCCTCCCGGAGCGTTTCCCCTCCCGTAGCGTTTCCCCTCTCGGAGCGTTTCCCCTCTCACTCGGAGCGTTTCCCCTCCCGGAGCGTTTCCCCTCTCGGAGCGTTTCCCCTCCCGGAGCGTTCCCGGAGCGTTTTCCCTCTCTGAGCGTTTCCCCTCTGGGAGCGTTTCCCCTTTCGGAGCGTTTCCCCTCTCGGAGCGTTTCCCCTCTCAGAGCGTTTCCCCTCCCGGAGCGTTCTCGGAGCGTTTCCCCTCCCGGAGCGTTTCCCCTCTCGGAGCGTTCTCGGAGCGTTTCCCCTCTGGGAGCGTTTCCCCTCTGGGAGCGTTTCCCCTCTCGGAGCGTTTCACCTCCCGGAGCGTTTCCCCTCTCAAAACGCTTCCCCTCCCGGAGCGTTTCCCCTCCTGGAGCGTTCTCAGAGCGTTTCCCCTCCCGGAGCGTTTCCCCTCGCGGAGCGTTTCCCCTCCCAAAGCGTTTACCCTCTCGGAGCGTTTCCCCTCTCGGAGCGTTTCCCCTCCCGGAGCGTTTCCCCTCCCGGAGCATTCTCAGAGTGTTACCCCTCCCTGAGCGTTTCCCCTCCCGGAGCGTTTCCCCTACCGGAGCGTTTCCCCTCTCGGAGCGTTTCCCCTCTCAGAGCGTTTCCCCTCCCGGAGCGTTCTCAGAGCGCTTCCCCTCCCGGAGCGTTTCCCCTCTCGGAGCATTTCCCCTCTGGGAGCGTTTCCCCTCCCGGAGAGTTTCCCCACTCGGAGCGTTTCCCCTCTCGGAGCGTTTCCCCTCTCGGAGCGTTTCCCCTCTCACTCGGAGCGTTTCCCCTCCCGGAGTGTTTCCCCTCCCGGAGCGTTTCCCCTCCCGGAGCGTTTCCCCTCTAGGAGCGTTTCCCCTCCCGGAGCGTTTCCCCTCTCGGTCGGAGCGTTTCCCCTCTCACTCGGAGCGTTTCCCCTCCCGGAGCGTTTCCCCTCCCGTAGCGTTTCCCCTCTCGGAGCGTTTCCCCTCTCACTCGGAGCGTTTCCCCTCCCGGAGCGTTTCCCCTCTCGGAGCGTTTCCCCTCCCGGAGCGTTCCCGGAGCGTTTTCCCTCTCTGAGCGTTTCCCCTCTGGGAGCGTTTCCCCTTTCGGAGCGTTTCCCCTCTCGGAGCGTTTCCCCTCTCAGAGCGTTTCCCCTCCCGGAGCGTTCTCGGAGCGTTTCCCCTCCCGGAGCGTTTCCCCTCTCGGAGCGTTCTCGGAGCGTTTCCCCTCTGGGAGCGTTTCCCCTCTGGGAGCGTTTCCCCTCTCGGAGCGTTTCACCTCCCGGAGCGTTTCCCCTCTCAAAACGCTTCCCCTCCCGGAGCGTTTCCCCTCCTGGAGCGTTCTCAGAGCGTTTCCCCTCCCGGAGCGTTTCCCCTCCCAAAGCGTTTACCCTCTCGGAGCGTTTCCCCTCTAGGAGCGTTTCCCCTCCCGGAGCGTTTCCCCTCTCGGTCGGAGCGTTTCCCCTCTCACTCGGAGCGTTTCCCCTCCCGGAGCGTTTCACCTCCCGGAGCGTTTCCCCTCTCAAAACGCTTCCCCTCCCGGAGCGTTTCCCCTCCTGGAGCGTTCTCAGAGCGTTTCCCCTCCCGGAGCGTTTCCCCTCGCGGAGCGTTTCCCCTCCCAAAGCGTTTACCCTCTCGGAGCGTTTCCCCTCTCGGAGCGTTTCCCCTCCCGGAGCGTTTCCCCTCCCGGAGCATTCTCAGAGTGTTACCCCTCCCAGAGCGTTTCCCCTCCCGGAGCGTTTCCCCTACCGGAGCGTTTCCCCTCTCGGAGCGTTTCCCCTCTCAGAGCGTTTCCCCTCCCGGAGCGTTCTCAGAGCGCTTCCCCTCCCGGAGCGTTTCCCCTCTCGGAGCATTTCCCCTCTGGGAGCGTTTCCCCTCCCGGAGAGTTTCCCCACTCGGAGTGTTTCCCCTCTCGGAGCGTTTCCCCTCTCGGAGCGTTTCCCCTCTCACTCGGAGCGTTTCCCCTCCCGGAGTGTTTCCCCTCCCGGAGCGTTTCCCCTCCCGGAGCGTTTCCCCTCTAGGAGCGTTTCCCCTCCCGGAGCGTTTCCCCTCTCGGTCGGAGCGTTTCCCCTCTCACTCGGAGCGTTTCCCCTCCCGGAGCGTTTCCCCTCCCGTAGCGTTTCCCCTCTCGGAGCGTTTCCCCTCTCACTCGGAGCGTTTCCCCTCCCGGAGCGTTTCCCCTCTCGGAGCGTTTCCCCTCCCGGAGCGTTCCCGGAGCGTTTTCCCTCTCTGAGCGTTTCCCCTCTGGGAGCGTTTCCCCTTTCGGAGCGTTTCCCCTCTCGGAGCGTTTCCCCTCTCAGAGCGTTTCCCCTCCCGGAGCGTTCTCGGAGCGTTTCCCCTCCCGGAGCGTTTCCCCTCTCGGAGCGTTCTCGGAGCGTTTCCCCTCTGGGAGCGTTTCCCCTCTGGGAGCGTTTCCCCTCTCGGAGCGTTTCACCTCCCGGAGCGTTTCCCCTCTCAAAACGCTTCCCCTCCCGGAGCGTTTCCCCTCCTGGAGCGTTCTCAGAGCGTTTCCCCTCCCGGAGCGTTTCCCCTCGCGGAGCGTTTCCCCTCCCAAAGCGTTTACCCTCTCGGAGCGTTTCCCCTCTCGGAGCGTTTCCCCTCCCGGAGCGTTTCCCCTCCCGGAGCGTTCTCAGAGCGTTACCCCTCCCTGAGCGTTTCCCCTCCCGGAGCGTTTCCCCTACCGGAGCGTTTCCCCTCTCGGAGCGTTTCCCCTCTCAGAGCGTTTCCCCTCCCGGAGCGTTCTCAGAGCGCTTCCCCTCCCGGAGCGTTTCCCCTCCCGGAGCGTTTCCCCTCTCGGAGCGTTTCCCCTCCCGGAGCGTTTCCCCTCCCGGAGCGTTCTCAGAGCGTTACCCCTCCCTGAGCGTTTCCCCTCCCGGAGCGTTTCCCCTCCCGGAGCGTTTCCCCTCTCGGAGCGTTTCCCCTCCCGGAGCGTTTCCCCTTTCGGAGCGTTTCCCCTCTCGGAGCGTTTCCCCTCCCGGAGCGTTTCCCCTCCCGGAGCGTTTCCCCTCCCGGAGCGTTTCCCCTCCCGGAGCGTTTCCCCTCCCGGAGCGTTTCCCCTCTCGGAGCGTTTCCCCTCTCGGAGTGTTCTCGGAGCGTTTCCCTTCCCGGAGCGTTTCCCCTCTCGGAGCGTTTCCCCTCTCTGAGCGTTTCCCCTCTCGGAGCGTTTCCCCTCTCGGAGCGTTTCCCTCTCGGAGCGTTCTTAGAGCGTTTCCCCTCCCGGAGCGTTTCCCCTCCCAGAGCGTTTCCCCTCCCGGAGCGTTTCCCCTCCCGGAGTGTTTCCCCTCTAGGAGCGTTTCCCCTCTCGGTCGGAGCGTTTCCCCTCTCACTCGGAGCGTTTCCCCTCCCGGAGCGTTTCACCTCCCGGAGCGTTTCCCCTCTCGGAGCGTTTCCCCTCTCACTCGGAGCGTTTCCCCTCCCGGACCGTTTCCCCTCCCGGAGCGTTTCCCCTCTCGGAGAGTTTCCCCTCCTGGAGCGTTTTCCCTCTCAGAGCGTTTCCCCTCCCGGAGCGTTCCCGGAGCGTTTTCCCTCTCTGAGCGTTTCCCCTCTGGGAGCGTTTCCCCTTTCGGAGCATTTCCCCTCTCGGAGCGTTTCCACTCTCAGAGCGTTTCCCCTCCCGGAGCGTTCTTGGAGCGTTTCCCCTCCCGGTGCGTTTCCCCTCTCGGAGCGTTCTCGGAGCGTTTCCCCTCTGGGAGCGTTTCCCCTCTGGAAGCGTTTCCCCTCTCGGAGCGTTTCCCCTCCCGGAGCGTTTCCCCTCTCAAAATGCTTCCCCTCCCGGGGCGTTTCCCCTCCCGGAGCGTTTCCCCTCCCGGAGCGTTTCCCCTCCCGGAGCGTTTCCCCTCTGGGAGCGTTTCCCCTCTCGGAGCGTTTCCCCTCCCGGAGCGTTTCCCCTCTCAAAATGCTTCCCCTCCCGGGGCGTTTCCCCTCCCGGAGCGTTTCCCCTCCCGGAGCGTTTCCCCTCTCGGAGCATTTCTCCTCTCGGAGCGTTCTCAGAGCGTTTCCCCTCCCCGAGCGTTTCCCCTCCCGGAGCGTTTCCCCTCCCGGAGCGTTTCCCCTCTCAGAGTGTTTCCCCTCCCGGAGCGTTCTCAGAGCGCTTCCCCTCCCGTAGCGTTTCCCCTCCCGGAGCGTTTCCCCTCTCGGAGCGTTTCCCTCCCGGAGCGTTCTCAGAGCGTTACCCCTCCCTGAGCGTTTCCCCTCCCGGAGCGTTTCCCCTCCCAGAGCGTTTCCCCTCTGGGAGAGTTTCCCCTCCTGGAGCGTTTCCCCTCTCGGAGCGTTTCCCCTCCCGGAGCGTTTCCCCTTTCGGAGCGTTTCCCCTCTTGGAGCGTTTCCCCTCTCGGAGCGTTTCCCCTCCCGGAGCGTTTTCCCTCCCGGAGCGTTTCCCCTCCCGGAGCGTTTCCCCTCCCGGAGCGTTTCCCCTCTCGGAGCGTTTCCCCTCTCGGAGTGTTCTCGGAGCGTTTCCCTTCCCGGAGCGTTTCCCCTCTCGGAGCGTTTCCCCTCTCTGAGCGTTTCCCCTCTCGGAGCGTTTCCCCTCTCGGAGCGTTTCCCTTCTCGGAGCGTTTCCCCTCCCGGAGCGTTTCCCCTCCCGGAGCGTTTCCCCTCTCGGAGCGTTTCCCCTCTCGGAGCGTTTCCCTTCCCGGAGCGTTTCCCCTCCCGGAGCGTTCTCAGAGCATTTCCCCTCCCGGAGCGTTTCCCCTCCCGGAGCGTTTCCCCTCCCGGAGCGTTTCCCCTCCCGGAGCGTTTCCCCTCCCGGAGCGTTCCCCTCCCGGAGCGTTTCCCCTCTCGGAGCGTTTCCCCTCTCAGAGCGTTTCCATCCCGGAGCGTTCTCAGAGCGTTTCCCCTCTTGGAGCGTTTCCCCTCCCGGAGCGTTCCCCTCCTGGAGCGTTTCCCCTCCCGGAGCGTTTCCCCTCCCGGAACGTTTCCCCTCCCGGAGCGTTTCCCCTCTCGAGGCGTTTCCCCTCTCGGAGCGTTTCCCTTCCCGGAGCGTTTCCCCTCCCGGAGCGTTTCCCCTCTCGGAGCGTTTCCCTCTCGGAGTGTTTCCCCTCTCGGAGCGTTTCCCCTCTCGGAGCGTTTCCCCTCTCGGAGCGTTTCCCCTCCCGGAGCGTTTCCCCTCCCAGAGCGTTTCCCCTCCCGGAGCGTTTCCCCTCCCGGAGCGTTTCCCCTCTAGGAGCGTTTCCCGTCTCGGTCGGAGCGTTTCCCCTCTCACTCGGAGCGTTTCCCCTCCCGGAGCGTTTCCCCTCCCGTAGCGTTTCCCCTCTCGGAGCGTTTCCCCTCTCACTCGGAGCGTTTCCCCTCCCGGAGCGTTTCCCCTCTCGGAGCGTTTCCCCTCCCGGAGCGTTCCCGGAGCGTTTTCCCTCTCTGAGCGTTTCCCCTCTGGGAGCGTTTCCCCTTTCGGAGCGTTTCCCCTCTCGGAGCGTTTCCCCTCTCAGAGCGTTTCCCCTCCCGGAGCGTTCTCGGAGCGTTTCCCCTCCCGTAGCGTTTCCCCTCTCGGAGCGTTCTCGGAGCGTTTCCCCTCTGGGAGCGTTTCCCCTCTGGGAGCGTTTCCCCTCTCGGAGCGTTTCACCTCCCGGAGCGTTTCCCCTCTCAAAACGCTTCCCCTCCCGGAGCGTTTCCCCTCCTGGAGCGTTCTCAGAGCGTTTCCCCTCCCGGAGCGTTTCCCCTCGCGGAGCGTTTCCCCTCTCGGAGCGTTTCCCCTCCCGGAGCGTTTCCCCTCCCGGAGCATTCTCAGAGCGTTACCCCTCCCTGAGCGTTTCCCCTCCCGGAGCGTTTCCCCTACCGGAGCGTTTCCCCTCTCGGAGCGTTTCCCCTCTCAGAGCGTTTCCCCTCCCGGAGCGTTCTCAGAGCGCTTCCCCTCCCGGAGCGTTTCCCCTCCCGGAGCGTTTCCCCTCTCGGAGCGTTTCCCCTCCCGGAGCGTTTCCCCTCCCGGAGCGTTCTCAGAGCGTTACCCCTCCCTGAGCGTTTCCCCTCCCGGAGCGTTTCCCCTCCCGGAGCGTTTCCCCTCTCGGAGCGTTTCCCCTCCCGGAGCGTTTCCCCTTTCGGAGCGTTTCCCCTCTTGGAGCGTTTCCCCTCCCGGAGCGTTTCCCCTCCCGGAGCGTTTCCCCTCCCGGAGCGTTTCCCCTCCCGGAGCGTTTCCCCTCCCGGAGCGTTTCCCCTCTCGGAGCGTTTCCCCTCTCGGAGTGTTCTCGGAGCGTTTCCCTTCCCGGAGCGTTTCCCCTCTCGGAGCGTTTCCCCTCTCTGAGCGTTTCCCCTCTCGGAGCGTTTCCCCTCTCGGAGCGTTTCCCTCTCGGAGCGTTCTTAGAGCGTTTCCCCTCCCGGAGCGTTTCCCCTCCCAGAGCGTTTCCCCTCCCGGAGCGTTTCCCCTCCCGGAGTGTTTCCCCTCTAGGAGCGTTTCCCCTCTCGGTCGGAGCGTTTCCCCTCTCACTCGGAGCGTTTCCCCTCCCGGAGCGTTTCACCTCCCGGAGCGTTTCCCCTCTCGGAGCGTTTCCCCTCTCACTCGGAGCGTTTCCCCTCCCGGACCGTTTCCCCTCCCGGAGCGTTTCCCCTCTCGGAGAGTTTCCCCTCCCGGAGCGTTTTCCCTCTCAGAGCGTTTCCCCTCCCGGAGCGTTCCCGGAGCGTTTTCCCTCTCTGAGCGTTTCCCCTCTGGGAGCGTTTCCCCTTTCGGAGCATTTCCCCTCTCGGAGCGTTTCCACTCTCAGAGCGTTTCCCCTCCCGGAGCGTTCTTGGAGCGTTTCCCCTCCCGGTACGTTTCCCCTCTCGGAGCGTTCTCGGAGCGTTTCCCCTCTGGGAGCGTTTCCCCTCTGGAAGCGTTTCCCCTCCCGGAGCGTTTCCGCTCCCGGAGCGTTTCCCCTCCCGGAGCGTTTCCCCTCCCGGAGCGTTTCCCCTCCCGGAGCGTTTCCCCTCTGGGAGCGTTTCCCCTCTCGGAGCGTTTCCCCTCCCGGAGCGTTTCCCCTCTCAAAATGCTTCCCCTCCCGGGGCGTTTCCCCTCCCGGAGCGTTTCCCCTCCCGGAGCGTTTCCCCTCTCGGAGCATTTCTCCTCTCGGAGCGTTCTCAGAGCGTTTCCCCTCCCCGAGCGTTTCCCCTCCCGGAGCGTTTCCCCTCCCGGAGCGTTTCCCCTCTCAGAGTGTTTCCCCTCCCGGAGCGTTCTCAGAGCGCTTCCCCTCCCGTAGCGTTTCCCCTCCCGGAGCGTTTCCCCTCTCGGAGCGTTTCCCCTCCCGGAGCGTTCTCAGAGCGTTACCCCTCCCTGAGCGTTTCCCCTCCCGGAGCGTTTCCCCTCCCAGAGCGTTTCCCCTCTGGGAGCGTTTCCCCTCCTGGAGCGTTTCCCCTCTCGGAGCGTTTCCCCTCCCGGAGCGTTTCCCCTTTCGGAGCGTTTCCCCTCTCGGAGCGTTTCCCCTCTCGGAGCGTTTCCCCTCCCGGAGCGTTTTCCCTCCCGGAGCGTTTCCCCTCCCGGAGCGTTTCCCCTCTCGGAGCGTTTCCCCTCTCGGAGTGTTCTCGGAGCGTTTCCCTTCCCGGAGCGTTTCCCCTCTCGGAGCGTTTCCCCTCTCTGAGCGTTTCCCCTCTCGGAGCGTTTCCCCTCTCGGAGCGTTTCCCTTCTCGGAGCGTTCTCAGAGCGTTTCCCCTCCCGGAGCGTTTCCACCTCCCGGAGCGTTTCCCCTCTCGGAGCGTTTCCCCTCTCGGAGCGTTTCCCTTCCCGGAGCGTTTCCCCTCCCGGAGCGTTCTCAGAGCATTTCCCCTCCCGGAGCGTTTCCCCTCCCGGAGCGTTTCCCCTCCCGGAGCGTTTCCCCTCTCGGAGCGTTTCCCCTCCCGGAGCGTTCCCCTCCCGGAGCGTTTCCCCTCTCGGAGCGTTTCCCCTCTCAGAGCGTTTCCATCCCGGAGCGTTCTCAGAGCGTTTCCCCTCTTGGAGCGTTTCCCCTCCCGGAGCGTTCCCCTCCTGGAGCGTTTCCCCTCCCGGAGCGTTTCCCCTCCCGGAACGTTTCCCCTCCCGGAGCGTTTCCCCTCTCGAGGCGTTTCCCCTCTCGGAGCGTTTCCCCTCCCGGAGCGTTTCCCCTCCCGGAGCGTTTCCCCTCTCGGAGCGTTTCCCTCTCGGAGTGTTTCCCCTCTCGGAGCGTTTCCCCTCTCGGAGCGTTTCCCCTCTCGGAGCGTTTCCCCTCCCGGAGCGTTTCCCCTCCCAGAGCGTTTCCCCTCCCGGAGCGTTTCCCCTCCCGGAGCGTTTCCCCTCTAGGAGCGTTTCCCGTCTCTGTCGGAGCGTTTCCCCTCTCACTCGGAGCGTTTCCCCTCTCGGAGCGTTTCCCCTGTCGGAGCGTTTCCCCTCTCGGAGCATTTCCCCTCTGGGAGCGTTTCCCCTCCCGGAGCGTTTCCCCTCTCGGAGCGTTTCCCCTCTCGGTCGGACCGTTTCCCCTCTCACTCGGAGCGTTTCCCCTCCCGGAGCGTTTTTCCCTCCCGTAGCGTTTCCCCTCTCGGAGCGTTTCCCCTCTCACTCGGAGCGTTTCCCCTCCCGGAGCGTTTCCCCTCCCGGAGCGTTTCCCCTCTCGGAGCGTTTCCCCTCCCGGAGCGTTTTCCCTCTCAGAGCGTTTCCCCTCCCGGAGCGTTCCCGGAGCGTTTTCCCTCTCTGAGCGTTTCCCCTCTGGGAGCGTTTCCCCTTTCGGAGCGTTTCCCCTCTCGGAGCGTTTCCCCTCTCAGAGCGTTTCCCCTCCCGGAGCGTTCTCGGAGCGTTTCCCCTCCCGGAGCGTTTCCCCTCTCGGAGCGTTCTCGGAGCGTTTCCCCTCTGGGAGCGTTTCCCCTCTCGGAGCGTTTCCCCTCCCGGAGCGTTTCCCTTCCTGGAGCGTTCTCAGAGCGTTTCCCCTCCCGGAGCGTTTCCACTCCCGGAGCGTTTCCCCTCCTGGAGCGTTTACCCTCTCGGAGCGTTTCCCCTCTCGGAGCATTTCCCCTCTCGGAGCGTTCTCAGAGCGTTTCCCCTCCCGGAGCGTTTCCCCTCCCGGAGCGTTTCCCCTCCCGGAGCGTTTCCCCTCCCGGAGCATTTCCCCTCCCGGAGCGTTTCCCCTCTCGGAGCGTTTCCCCTCTCAGAGCGTTTCCCCTCCCGGAGCGTTCTCAGAGCGCTTCCCCTCCCGGAGCGTTTCCCCTCCCAGAGCGTTTCCCCTCTCGAAGCGTTTCCCCTCCCGGAGCGTTTCCCCTCCCGGAGCGTTCTCAGAGCGTTACCCCTCCCTGAGCGTTTCCCCTCCCGGAGCGTTTCCCCTCCCGGAGCGTTTCCCCTCTCGGAGCATTTCCCCTCCCGGAGTGTTTCCCCTTTCGGAGCGTTTCCCCTCTTGGAGCGTTTCCCCTCCCGGAGCGTTTCCCCTCCCGGAGCGTAACCCCTCCCGGAGCGTTTCCCCTCCGGGAGCGTTTCCCCTCCCGGAGCGTTTCCCCTCCCGGAGCGTTTCCCCTCTCGGAGCGTTTCCCCTCTCGGAGCGTTTCCCTTCTCGGAGCGTTCTTAGAGCGTTTCCCCTCCCGGAGCGTTTCCCCTCCCAGAGCGTTTCCCCTCCCAGAGCGTTTCCCCTCCCGGAGTGTTTCCCCTCTAGGAGCGTTTCCCCTCTCACTCGGAGCGTTTCCCCTCCCGGAGCGTTTCCCCTCCCGGAGCGTTTCCCCTCTCGGAGCGTTTCCCCTCTCACTCGGAGCGTTTCCCCTCCCGGAGCGTTTCCCCTCTCGGAGCGTTTCCCCTCCCGGAGCGTTTCCCCTCCCGGAGCGTTTCCCCTCTCGGAGCGTTTCCCCTCTCGGAGCGTTTCCCCTCTCAGAGCGTTTCCATCCTGGAGCGTTCTCAGAGCGTTTCCCCTCTTGGAGCGTTTCCCCTCCCGGAGCGTTGCCCCTCCTGGAGCGTTTCCCCTCCCGGAGCGTTTCCCCTCCCATGAGCGTTTCACCTCTGGGAGCGTTTCCCCTCTGGGAGCGTTTCCCCTCCCGGAGCGTTTCCCCTCCCGGAGCGTTTCCCCTCTCGGAGCGTTTCCCCTCCCGGAGCGTTTCCCCTCCGGGAGCGTTTCCCCTCTTGGAGCGTTTCCCCTCCCGGAGCGTTTCCCCTCCTGGAGCGTTTCCCCTCCCGGAGCGTTTTGCCTCCCGGAGCGTTTCCCCTCTGGGAGCGTTTCCCCTCTGGGAGCGTTTCCCCTCCCGGAGCTTTTCCCCTCTCGGAGCGTTTCCCCTCTCGGAGCGTTTCCCCTCCCGGAGCGTTTCCCCTCCCGGAGCGTTTCCCCTCCCGGAACTTTTCCCCTCCGGGAGCGTTTCCCCTCTCGGAGCGTTTCCCCTCCCGGAGCGTTCTCAGAGCGTTTCCCCTCTCGGAGCATTTCCCCTCTCGGAGCGTTTCCCCTCAGGGAGCGTTTCCCCTCTCGGAGCGTTTCCCCTCTGGGAGCGTTTCCCCTCCCGGAGCGTTTCCCCTCCCGGAGCGTTTTCCCCTCCGGGAGCGTTTTCCCCTCCGGGAGCGTTTCCCCTCCCGGAGCGCACACTGGCCGAGGAGTAGGCTTGATCCAAGTGTTGTGACTATCACAACGGCACAGTAGTCAAGCACACAAGCTAACCGGCTAGCTACTTCCAGACACAAATGAGAAAACACCTTACTGTGACCATTTTACTCACCTTAGAAGAGGCTGTTTTCATGTTATCCAGACCGTTGGTGACTGTAAATGTGCTGCTGGCAACAATTGAATTACGCTTTTTTTCCCGCCGTTTACCGACACCGGCAGTATTCAACTGGTGTTGAGCTCCTAAATTCATCAGTTATTCTGAGCTCTGGCACTCAGACTACAGCGCTCTGAAATCGGAGTAGATACCCAGAGCAAATTTACCTCCATTGAGATCACACAACGACTATAGCACCTAGCTAAGAATGACGTGAATTATCAAGTCAATAAACATTGGTTAGTTAGATAGCATATAGTTAATATACTGGCAAGTTCAATGTATTAGTAGCCAACATACTGGTAGTACCTAGTCCTGTAATGAATAGCGTAGCCAACACATTGTGACCATAACATGTAACGTAAATAATTTGAAAAATCAATACTTTATTACATTGCTCAACATTTTCTTAACATTAATTTGTATCCTCTCTCGTCAGACTTTGGCTGCATATTTTCTGCCATTTTCTTCAGATCTGAAAACGTTGTGAAGCCAGGCCCATTTCCTGAAGATTTGCATTATGGGCCCTAAAAGTACGCAAATAGCGTCAACTGCTTGTATACTTCGTATTTTGGCAAATGTAGTACGACATCTAACTCTATCCATACTAACTCTATCCATACTTTGAACTAAACTACATAAAGAATTTACATCACAAATAGTATGGTTAGTATGAGGATTGGAACACAGTTATGAAGTTTGGACCATTGGTTTTCATAGGGGATTTCATAGGACATTATTTTACCCATTGGTCAAAATGTGTTTTGATTGGACACCCTGCTTAGAGATTTAGACAAATACATTAATTAATACAACAACAATGATCCTTTGACTTCTTAGATAATCAAAGTGTCCAAAAAATGTCACACAAGGGTTGCATCCCAAACTGCACACCACTTCCCTATTTAGTGCACTACTTATGACCAGGGCCCAAAGAGTTCTGCATTATGTAGGGAACAGGGTGAAATCTAGGACGATTGTAAGGATTTGAATGGCCCCGGCCTGATCGTGTCCCACAGCCCTGTGGGTTTAATCAGTAGGGCTATTGGTTATTCTACAGCCCTGTGGGGTCTAATCAGTAGGGCTATTGGTTATTATACAGCCCTGTGGGTCTAATCAGTAGGGCTATTGGTTATTCTACAGCCCTGTGGGTCTAATCAGTAGGGCTATTGGTTATTCAACAGCCCTGTGGGTCTAATCAGTAGGGCTATTGGTTATTCTACAGCCCTGTGTGGTCTAATCAGTAGGGCTATTGGTTATTCTACAGCCCTGTGGGTCTAATCAGTAGGGCTATTGGTTATTCTACAGCCCTGTGGGTCTAATCAGTAGGGCTATTGGTTATTCTACAGCCCTGTGGGTCTAATCAGTAGGGCTATTGGTTATTCTACAGCCCTGTGGGTCTAATCAGTAGGGCTATTGGTTATTGTACAGACGAGCTAAACTCTACCTTCTTCCATCAATACCTTATACTGTTTGTTTGAACTATACAGTTTAGAAACATGTGTTGTAAACGCATTAAACATTACACATTTCCTGTTGATTTGGTAAAAAAAAAAATCTGCAATTTTGCACAAACTGTATAAATGTCTGAGTATGTAGTTAATTGTTTTTCCATTCCTAATTAGAATTTAAATTGAAAGGGGATTAAGAAATGAGTTTAAAATGATTGCTGCTGCTGAACAGAGAGAGAAGTGGACTAATCTCATTCTACAGAGAAACTTCAGACACTCCAGTGTTAAGTAATAACATGGATATAATCTTCAATAGAAAATATAGCTGTGTTGATTGAAGTGTCTCTTCAGTAGTGTTTTAAAGGATACTCCGACATCTGATTGTTCATTTTAAAGTCTGAGGGAGAGATCAGTCCAATGAAGAGGGTCAGTCCATCAAAAAGCCACAAGGACAAATTCAAAGCAACGGTCACCAAACTCATTACATTCTGCCCCTGAACAAGGCAGTTAACCCGCTGTTCCTAGGCCGTCATTGAAAATAAGAATGTGTTCTTAACTGACTTGCCTAGTAAAATAAAAGGTAAAATAAAAATTACATACCAACAGCAAAATGCACAGTCAAACTCATTACATTCACACAGCAAAATGCACAGTCAAACTCATTACATTCACACAGCAAAATGCAGAGTCAAACTCATTACATTCACACAGCAAAATGCCGAGTCAAACTCATTAGCTCCACATTCATACAGCAAAGTGCAGAGCCGAACTGATTATATTCGTACAGCAAAAAAACGAGCCAAAATCAATAGCTCCACATTCCTACAGCACAATGCAGAGCCAAACTCATTAGCTCCTCATCCTCAAAGCAAAATGCAGAGCCAAACGCATTACATTCATGCAGCAAAATGCAGAGTAAACTCATTATTCAAATAGCAAAATGCAGATCCAAACACATTACATTCCTACAGCAACATGCAGAGCCAAACTCATTACATTCATACAGTAAAATACAGAGCGAATCTCATTAGATCCACATTTAAACAGCAAAACGCAGGGCCAAACTCGTTACATTCACAGAGCAAAATGCAGAGCCAAACTCATTAGCTCCACATTCATGCAGCAAAATGCATAGCCAAACATATTACAGTTGAAGTTGGGAAGGTTACATAAACCTTAGCGAAATACATTTAAACTCAGGTTATCACAATTCCTCAATTTTGTGATGGCCACTCTAATACCTTTACTTTGTTGTCCTTAAGCCATTTGCCACAACTTTGGAAGTATGCTTGGGGTCATTGTCCATTTGGAAGACCCATTTGCGACCAAGCTTTAACTTCCTGACTGATGTCTTGAGATGTTGCTTCAATAGATCCACATAATTTTCCTTCGTCCTGAAGACATCTATTTTGTGAAGTGCACCAGTCCCTCCTGCAGCAAAGCACCCCACAACATGATGCTGCCACCCCTGTGCTTCACGGTTGGGATGGTGTTCTTCGGCTTGCAAGCCTCCCCCTTTTTCCTACAAACATAACGATGGTCATTATGGCCAAACAGTTCTATTTTTGTTTCATCAGACCAGAGGACATTTCTCCTAAAAGTACGATCTTTGTACTTTGCAGTTGCAAACCGTAGTCTGGCTTTTTTATAGTGTTTTGGAGCAGTGGCTTCTTCCTTGCTGAGCGGCATTTCAGGTTATGTCGATATAGGACTCGTTTTACTGTGGATATAGATACTTTTGTACCTGTTTCCTCCAGTATCTTCACAAGGTCCTTTGCTGTTGTTCTGGGATTGATTTGGACTTTTCGCACCAAAGAACGTTCATCTCTAGGAGACAAACTGCATCTCCTTCCTGAGCGGTATGACGGCTGCGTGGTCCCATGGTGTTTATACTTGCGTACTATTGTTTGTACAGATGAACATGGTACATTCAGGCATTTGGACATTGCTCCCAAGAATGAACCAGACTTGTGGAGGTCTACAATTTTGTTTGAGGTCTTGGCTGATTTCTTTTGATTTTCCCATGACGTCAAGCAAAGAGGCACTGAGTTTGAAGGTAGGCCTTGAAATACATCCACAGGTACACCTCCAATTGACTTAAATGATGTCAATTAGCCTATCAGAAGCTTCTATAGCCATGACATCAGTTTCTGAAATGTTCCAAGCTGTTTAAAGGCACAGTCAACTTAGTGTATGTAAACTTCTGACCCATTGGAATTGTGATAAAGTCAAATAATCTGGCTGTAAACAATTGTTGGAAAATTGACTTGTGTCATGCACAAGGTAGATGTCCTAACTGACTTGCCAAAAATATAGTTTGTTGACAAGACATTTAAGGAGTGGTTGAAAAACGAGTTTTAATGACTCCTACCTAAGTGTAAGTAAACTTCCGACTTCAACTGTAATTCCACATTCACACAGCAAAATGCAGAGCCAAACTCATTACATTCACACAGCAAAATGCAGAGCCAAACTCATTACATTCACACAGCAATATGCAGATCCAAACTCATTGTTGTTTCAGAGAATGTCAGTAGCATTGTTTCAGAGTTTGACATTAGTATTGTTTCAGAGTTTGGCAGTAGAATTCTTCAGCGTATGCCAATGGGAGAGTATTGTCTTAGACTATTGTCTGACAATACTCTGAGGCAGCTGAGGCATTTGCTTGTTTTCCCCTTCACCCATGTATTAACCGGGCCAGTGTCATTATAATATTGATTGAAACCTTTGTGTTGTTTCTCTCTTGAATGTCATCTTTGGTCTGCAGCATGTTGAGTAGAACATTGTTACTTTGAGTAGCGTTCAACAAACCTGCATGCATGTTATCACGTTGAGTGCTCCTGTTTGTAGATAGGTCTTCAGATTTATCTAGTTTGGTGTTGACATCATCATATTTTGTTTTGGCTAAATTTAGTTGTTCCTGTAGAGGATGATTATGTTGAAGAGTTTGGGCTTGTTCATCGTCATAGGTTTTTACAATTACATTAACTTGTTCAGTTGTCAAACGCAGTTCCATAGCTAGCATATTGTTTCCCTTTTCTGCATTTGTCAACAGTTTTCCAGTTCTCTCCACCTGTCCTTTTATGTCTACAGTTACCTGCTTGTGCTTCAGCTGTGCACTGCAGTATTGGACCGATGCCAATCTCGGATGGCAAACATCAGGGCATGACTGGAGAGAACAGTGAGTTGAACCCCCGACAGATCTTAACAGTAAGTTGAACCTCCAACTGAGATCTTAACACTAAGCTGAACCTCCGACTGAGATCTTAACAGTAAGTTGAACCTCCGACTGAGATCTTAACCTGTTGGGGCTAGGGGTCAGTATTTGCACGGCCGGATAAAAAACGTACCCGATTTAAACTGGTTACTACTCTTGCCCAGAAACGAGAATATGCATATAATTAGTAGATTTGGATAGAAAAGACTCTAAAGTTTCTAAAACTGTTTGAATGGTGTCTGTGAGTATAACAGAACTCATATTTGACATCCGCCAACTTCGGGGTCACCTAAACTCAGAATTACTATTAGAAAAATTGGATTACCTTTGCTGTTCTTCGTCAGAATGCACTCCCAGGACTTCTACTTCAACAACAAATGTTGTTTTGGTTCCAAATAATCCATAGTTATATCCAAATACCTCCGTTATGTTCGTGAGTTCAGGTCACTATCCGAAGGGTAATGCGCGAGCGCATTTCGTGACAAAAAAATTCAAAATATTCCATTACCGTACTTCGAAGCATGTCAAACGCTGTTTAAAATACATTTTTATGCTATTTTTCTCGTAAAATAGCGATAATATTCCAACCGGGCAACGTTGTATTCATTCAAAGGCTGAAAGAAAAAAATGGAGAAGTCTCGTGAAGACGCATCTCAGTCTCACTGTCCCCAGGCAGGCCACTCACAAACTCTGCTGCTGTACTTTGCCCAGAGACAGGCAATGTAATGTCGATAGAGATGCAACAGAAGGACAACAAATTGTCAGACAGGGCACTTCCTGTATGGAATCTTCTCAGGTTTTGGCCTGCCATATGAGTTCTGTTATACTCACAGACACCATTCAAACAGTTTTAGAAACTTTAGAGTGTTTTCTATCCAAATCTACTAATTATATGCATATTCTAGTTTCTGGGCAGGAGTAGTAACCAGATTAAATCAGGTACGTTTTTTATCCGGCCGTGAAAATACTGCCCCCTATCCCAAAGAAGTTAATCACTCACTATATAAAAGTAAGTACACACACTACATACACACTCACTAGACTATATATACACACTATATACACAATCACTAGACTATATATACACACTATATACACACTCACTCTACTATATATACACACTATATACACACTCACTCTACTATATATACACACTATATACACACTCACTAGACTATATATACATACTATATACACACACACTAAATTATATATACACACTACATACACACTCACTATACTATATATACACCATATAAACACTCACAAGACTATCACTAGAATATATACAGCTGAAGTCAGAAGTTTACATACACTTAGGTTGGAGTCATTAAAACTCATTTTTCAACCACTCCACAAATTTCTTGTTAACAAACTATAGTTTTGGAAAGTCAGTTAGGACATCTCCTTTGTGCATGACACAAGTCATTTTTCCAACAATTGTTTACAGACAGATTATTTCACTTACAATTCACTGTATCACAATTCACTACACTATATATACACACTACATACACACTCACTAAACTATATATACACACTATATACACACTATATATAGACTATATACACACTACATACACACTCATTAGACTATATATACACACTATATACACACTACATACACACTCACAGCACTATATATACACACTAGATACACACTATATACACACTATATATACACTATATACACACTATATATACACTATATACACACTATATATACACTATATACACACTCACTAGACTATATATACACACTATATACACACTATAAACACACTATATATACACACTATATACACACTCACTAAACTATATATACACACTATATACACACTATATAAATACTCACTAGACTGTATATACACACTATATACACACTCACTAGTCTATATATACACACTATATACACACTATATACACACTCACTAGTCTATATATACACACTATATACACACTATATACACACTCACTAGACTATATATACACACTATATACACACTATATACACACTATATACACACTCACTAGACTAAATACACACTATATACACACTATATTCACACTCACTAGACTATATATACACACTATATACACACTATATACACACTCACTAGACTATATATACACACTATATACACACTATAAACACACTCAACACACTATATACACACTATATACACACTATATACACACTATATATACACTATATACACACTCACTAAACTGTCTCTCTAACATCCTATTGTACAGTAGTGATGTAGTTTAGTAGTCAATTATTCATTACTCTGTCTGTCTGTCTGTCTGTCTGTCTGTCTGTCTGTCTGTCTGTCTGTCTGTCTGTCTGTCTGTCTGTCTGTCTGTCTGTCTGTCTGTCTGTCTGTCTGTCTGTCTGTCACCTCCTATAGTACTGTAGTGATGTAGTTTAGTAGTTAACATCATGTATTTATTTTTGTCGGCGTGCCTGCCTGTCTGCCTCTCTCTCTCTGTCTCTCTCTCTCTCTGTGTTTGAGCAATACGGTGAGAGATGGCTAGGGGGTGCTGTGTGGTCACAGAGAGCCAGCGTGGTGCTAATGTTTTCCTGCCTCTCCTCTCTCTCTCTCTCTCTCTCCTTCTCTCTTGCTGGCTGGGTTGGTCACATGGGGAGAAGAGCTGTTTAAAATGCTTTAGTATTCTCAGCCAGTGCAGAGCCAGACACTGAGAGAGACACACTGCTCACAGCTTGTCCTGCTTATACACACATCTACCTACCTACAGCACTGCAACTTTCTGTACTGGAGCAACACACACATCCTCTCATCTGCAGAGGACAGGAGGACAGGAGGACAGGATAGTGAAAACACCAGAGAGGAGCACACTAAATATTGTAGTGAGTACTTACTAGAATTCAGCTTTTTTCCTGTCTGTGTGTTGGAGCTGGCTCTGTCTGTGTGTTGGAGCTGGCTCTGTATCTGTGTTGGAGCTGGATCTGTCTGTGTGTTGGAGCTGGCTCTGTCTCTGTGTTGGAGCTGGATCTGTCTGTGTGTTGGAGCTGGCTCTGTCTGTGTGTTGGAGCTGGATCTGTCTGTGTGTTGGAGCTGGCTCTGTCTGTGTTTTGGAGCTGGCTCTGTCTGTGTGTTGGAGCTGGCTCTGCCTGTGTGTTGGAGCTGGCTCTGTCTGTGTGTTGGAGCTGGCTCTGTCTGTGTGTTGGAGCTGGCGCTGTCTGTGTGTTGGAGCTGGATCTGTCTGTGTGTTGGAGCTGGCTCTGTCTGTGTGTTGGAGCTGGCTCTGTCTGTGTGTTGGAACTGGCTCTGTCTGTGTGTTGGAGCTGGCTCTGTCTGTGTGTTGGAGCTGGATCTGTCTGTGTGTTGGAGCTGGCTCTGTCTGTGTGTTGGAGCTGGCTCTGCCTGTGTGTTGGAGCTGGCTCTGCCTGTGTGTTGGAGCTGGCTCTGTCTGTGTGTTGGAGCTGGCGCTGTCTGTGTGTTGGAGCTGGATCTGTCTGTGTGTTGGAGCTGGCTCTGTCTCTGTGTTGGAGCTGGCTCTGTCTGTGTGTTGGAGCTGGCTCTGTCTGTGTGTTGGAGCTGGCTCTGTCTGTGTGTTGGAGCTGGATCTGTTTCTGTGTTGGAGCTGGCTCTGTCTGTGTGTTGGAGCTGGATCTGTCTCTGTGTTGGAGCTGGCTCTGTCTCTGTGTTGGAGCTGCCTCTGTCTGTGTGTTGGAGCTGGCTCTGTCTGTGTGTTGGAGCTGGCTCTGTCTGTGTGTTGGAGCTGGCTCTGTCTGTGTGTTGGAGCTGGCTCTGTCTGTGTGTTGGAGCTGGCTCCATCTGTGTGTTGGAGCTGGCTCTGTCTGTGTGTTGGAGCTGGCTCTGTCTGTGTGTTGGAGCTGGATTAGTATAGGACAGTTGACAGAAGGATGCTTGATAATCAGATGATTTGTATTAATAGTAGCATTCAGGACGGATAGAAGGATCGCTGCTTAGATCTAGTGCTTCTATACTGTGGCTTTATCTATGGTCTAATTCATTCCAACACATGCTGATCCTCAGTCATCTACTTGATGTATTCAGAGGGAAACGGTTGTGTTGCTGATAGCGACCTGAGAAGGAAACGGTTGTGTTGCTGATAGCGACCTGAGAAGGAAACGGTTGTGTTGCTGATTGCGACCTGAGAAGGAAACGGTTGTGTTGCTGATTGCGACCTGAGAAGGAAACGGTTGTGTTGCTGATTGCGACCTGAGAAGGAAACGGTTGTATGGCTGATAGCGACCTGAGAAGGAAACGGTTGTGTTGCTGATTGCGACCTGAGAAGGAAACGGTTGTATGGCTGATTGCGACCTGCTATTAATGAAACACACTTTGCTCACCTGCCGTTTGCAATCACCAAAAGCAGTTCTGTTTCTCTCGCCATTTCTCTCTCTCGCTCTCTCGTTTTCTCGGTCTCGCACTCTCGCTCTGTCTCCGTCCACATTTACAAAGTGGATGCTTTGCAAAGGGAGAGAGAGAGAGAGAGAGAGAGAGAGCAGAGGGAGCTGGGGCGAGAACGCTACAAGAGAGAGAGAAGAAAGACAGGAATTAGGGAGAGAGTGGAGGGCATTGAAAGCAGTGACACTGGCCAGACAATTAGCTGAGGATTCCATTGTGCAGCCCTTTCTCTCCCCATGGCCCCATGGCAGAGGTCAGGGGACAGGCTGACCCGTGTCAACTCTCCAGCATGGAACCCATTATCCTCTCCTGATTGATTAGTTTTAGTGGAAATCCCTTCTATCTATTCCTCCCTTCTTTCTTCTCCTCCCTTCTCTCTAATCCTCCCTTCTTTCTCCTCCTCCCTTCTCTCTATTCCTCCCTTTTTTCTTCTCCTCCCTTCTCTCTGTTCCTCCCTTCTTTCTTCTCCTCCCTTCTCTCTATTCCTCCCTTCTTTCTTTTCCTCCCTTCTATCTATTCCTTCCTTCATTCTTCTGCTCCCTCTTTTCATCTCCTCCCTTCTCTCTAATCCTCCCTTCTTTCTACTCCTCCCTTCTATCTATTCCTCCCTTCTCTCTGTTCCTCCCTTCTTTCTTCTCCCCCTTCTATCTATTCCTCCCTTCTTTCTCGTCCTCCATTGTGCTGTTTTTGTTATTTTTCTCTATTGTTGGTTACTGTTATTTTAAAGCTCACATTTCTGGGATTTCTGGGCTAGGAGATGCATTTCTGGGTGTGTGAGAGGGGTGAGGGGGAGAGGACCAAAACTCTCTTTTCCCTGCCACAGCCCCAATCCCTGCCTCAGCCCCATTCAGACCCATTCAGACCCATGCCCCAATCCCAGCCCTATACCCCAATCCCTACCCCATACCCCAACCCCTGCCCCAACCCCATTCAGCCCCATATCCCAATCCCAGCCCTATACCCCAATCCCTGCCCCAGCCCAATTCAGCCCCATGCCCCAATCCCAGCCCTATACCCCAATCCCTACCCCATACCCCAACCCCTGCCCCAGCCCAATTCAGCCCCATACCCCAATCCCTGCCCCAGCCCAATTCAGCCCCATACCCCACTCCCAGCCCTATACCCCAATCCCTGCCCCAGCCCCATTCAGCCCCATACCCCAATCCCAGCCCCATACCCCAATCCCAGCCCCATACCCCAATCCCAGCCCCATTCAGCCCCATACCCCAATCCCAGCCCCATACCCCAATCCCAGCCCCATACCCCAATCCCAGCCCCATACCCCAGTCCCTGCCTCAGTCCCATTCAGACCCAGCCCCATACCCCAGTCCCTGCCTCAGTCCCAGCCCCATACCCCAGTCCCTGCCTCAGCCCCATTCAGACCCAGCCCCAGCCTCCAAGCCCTAGCCCCAACCTCCCTGTCTGGGTGCCCAAGCCCTCCAGCACACCTCACACTGTTTTAAGTGTTTAACCCTGGTCCAGGCACATCAAAGGAATGGCAGCTTTGGGCTGGAAGACTGGAAGGCTGGGTCTTAGATATCCATGTCTGTCTTAATGACTTCTAGTTTCATGCCTACCACTCTCCTCTCCTCCTCTTCCTCCTCCTTCTCCTCCTCCTCATCGTCCTCCTCCTCCTCCCCCTCATCCTCCTCCTCCTCATCCCCCTCATCCTTCTCCTCTTCGTCCTCCTCCTCCTCCTCCTCCTCGTCCCCCTCATCCTCCTCCTCATCGTCCCCCTCTTCCTCCTCCTCCTCCTCCTTATCATCTCCTCCTCATCGTCCTCCTCCTCGTCCCCCTCCTCCTCCTCCTACTCCTCCTTGTCCCCCTCATCCTCCTCTTCGTCCTCCTCCTCCTCCTCCTCTTCGTCCTCCTCCTCCTCCTCCTCCTCACGTTATATTTATATTTCTAAATCCCTCTAAAAGGTCTTACCAGCAGCTCAAAGGCATGGCCTGTTGTCTGAGCAGCCAGCCAGCCAGTCAGTTAGCCTGTCAGCCAGCCAGTCAGCCAGTCAGCCAGTCAGCCAGCCAGTCAACCAGCCAGTCAGCCAGTCAGCCAGCCAGCCAGCCAGTCAGTCAGCCAGTCAGCCAGTCAGCCAGCCAGCCAGCCAGTCAGCCAGTCAGCCAGTCAGTCCTTCCAGCTGGTTTAGTTTAAGTCCCTCCATATAAACTGGGAAAGGGCCAGTGTGTGTGTGCATGTGTGTGTGTTGTCCCCTACAGGGGTATCATGTAGATAATACATTGAGTACTTCTTAAAGGAGGGTTTAGGGTTTAGGGAGCAGAAGGAAAGGGTTTAATAAGAAGCAGTATTCTGGATGGACAGAGTCCATTTGATGCTCCTGTATCAGGGAGAAGATTACCACAGCCTAATGGACATTCTTTAAACCTGGGAATGTCTCCCAAATGGCACCATATTCCCTATATAGTGCACTACTTTAGACCAGAGCCCTATGGAACCATATTCCCTATATAGTGCACTACTTTAGACCAGAGCCCTATGGAACCCTATTCCCTATATAGTGCACTACTTTAGACCAGAGCCCTATGGAACCCTATTCCCTATATAGTGCACTACTTTAGACCAGAGCTCTATGGAACCCTATTCCCTATATATAGTGCACTACTTTAGACCAGAGCCCTATGGAACCCTATTCCCTATATAGTGCACTACTTTAGACCAGAGCCCTATGGAACCCTATTCCCTATATAGTGCACTACTTTAGACCAGAGCCCTTTGGAACCCTATTCCCTATATAGTGCACTACTTTAGACCAGAGCCCTATGGAACCCTATTCCCTATATAGTGCACTACTTTAGACCAGAGCCCTATAGAACCTTATTCCATATAGTGCACTACTTTAGAACAGAGCTCTATGGAACCCTATTCCCTAGATAGTGCACTACTTTAGACCAGAGCCCTATGGAACCCTATTCCCTATATAGTACACTACTTTAGACCAGAGCCCTATAGAACCCTATTCCCTATATAGTGCACTACTTTAGACCAGAGCCCTATAGAACCTTATTCCATATAGTGCACTACTTTAGACCAGAGCCCTATAGAACCCTATTCCCTATATAGTACACTACTTTAGACCAGAGCCCTATGGAACCTTATTCCCTATATAGTGCACTACTTTAGAACAGAGCCCATAGGGCATTTGGGACATGGCCCTGCTCTCTGTCTGCAGTGAGCCCTTGTGGTGTTAAGTTTCAACTCCTCTTCCATGTTTATTTTCTATTTATTTTCCAGGTCTTTTTCTAAGGTGGGATTGTTTTTTTAACTTGTCTTTTTTTTCTTACCACTTATTTGATCTTAAAACTGCACTGTTGGTTAAGGGCCTGTAAGTAAGTATTTCACTGTGAGGTCTAAACCTGTTGCATTCAGCATTTCACTGCGAGTTCTACAACTGTTGTATTCAGCATTTCACTGTAAGGTCTACTACACCTGTTGCATTCAGCATTTCACTGTAAGGTCTACACCTGTTGTATCCGGCGCATGTGACAAATAACTTTTGATTTGATTTGATTGTAGCCAGGTCTTTTTCAGAGATGTGATTGGAGCACAGGTCATTCTCATCTTCTAGTTCCTCGTCCCAACTGTGTTTATTTTTTAAACAAAAGAATGGTCAAATTAAACTGTAACAATATTTCCCTTAACATACTTACCCTCTGGATCAACATCCTGAACCAGATGTCAGAATTAGGAGTGATCAGAGAGATGGGGGAGAGAAAGGGGTGTCGGAGTTAGGAGTGACCAGAGAGAGGTGGGAGAGAAAGGGGGGAGAGAGAGAGGTGAGAGAGTTAGGAGTGATCAGAGAGAGGTGGGAGAGAAAGGGGGAGAGAGAGGGGTGAGAGAGTTAGGAGTGATCAGAGAGAGGTGGGAGAGAAAGGGGGAGAGAGAGGGGTGAGAGAGTTAGGAGTGATCAGAGAGAGGTGGGAGAGAAAGGGGGGAGAGAGAGGGGGGAGAGAGTTAGGAGTGATCAGAGAGAGGCGGGAGAGAAAGGGGGGAGAGAGAGGGGTGAGAGAGTTAGGAGTGATCAGAGAGAGGCGGGAGAGAAAGGGGGGAGAGAGAGGGGTGAGAGAGTTAGGAGTGATCAGAGAGAGGTGGGAGAGAAAGGGGGAGAGAGAGGGGTGAGAGAGTTAGGAGTGATCAGAGAGAGGCGGGAGAGAAAGGGGGGAGAGAGAGGGGTGAGAGAGTTAGGAGTGATCAGAGAGAGCGGGGAAAGAGAGAATACACATCTTAGAATCAACTATTAAAGACTACCAGAACCCTCTGGATTCTCCAATTACATTGAACGAACTACAGGACAAAATACAAACCATCCAACCCAAAAAAAGCCTGTGGTGTTGATGGTATCCTAAATGAAATTATGAAATATACAGACCACAAATTCAAATTAACTATACTTAAACTCTTTAACATCATCCTTAGCTCTGGCATCTTCCCCAATATTTGGAACCAAGAACTGATCACCCCAACCCACAAAGTGGAGACAAATTTGACACCAAAAACTACTGTGGTCAATGCGGCAACAGCAACCTTGGGGAAAATCCTCTGCATTATCATTAACAGCAGACTCATACATTTTCTTCAGTGAAAATGTACTGAGCAAATTTCTAAATAGCTTTTTACCAAATCACCGTATGACAGATCATGTATTCGCCCTGCACACACTAACTGACAAACAAACAAACCAAAACAAAGTCAAAGGCTTCTCATGCTTTGTTGATTTCAAAAAAGCTTTTGACTCAATTTGGCATTTTGACCTGGGCCCTGTCATGTCAGACGTTTCAGTTCGGCAAAAATAATGGTTTTCCAAAAAAGCTTTGTTGACCTCAAAAAACGTTTTTGAATCAATTTCACATGATGGTCCGCTATACAAATTGATGCAAAGCGGTGTAGGTTGAAAACAAAAGACATTATAAAATCCATTTACACAAACAACGAGAGTGTGGTTCAAATTGGCAAAACACATTTCTTTCAAGAAGGCCGGGGGGTGATATATGGATGCAGCTTGAGCTTCGCCCTCTTCAACACATATCAACGAATTGGTGAGGACATTAGAGTAATCTGCAGCACCTGGACTCACCCTACTAGAATCTGAAGTCAAATGACTACTATTTGCAGTTAATCTGGTGCTTCTGTCCCCAACCAAGGAGGGCCTACAGCAGCACCTAGATATTCTGCACAGACTCTGTCAGACCTGGGCCCTGACAGTAAATCTCAGTAAGACAAAAATAATGGTGTTCCATAAAAGGTCCAGTCGCCAGGACCACAAATACACATTCCATCTAGACACCGATGCCCTAGGGCACAGAAAAAACGATGCATACCTTGGCCTAAGCATCAGCGCCACAGGTAACTTCCACAAAGCTGTGAACGATCTGAGAGACAAGTCAAGAAGGGCCTTCTATGCCATCAAAGGAACATAAAATTCGACATACCAATTAGGATCTGGCTAAAAATACTTGAATCAGTTATAGAACCATTTGCCCTTTATGTTTGTGAGGTCTGGGATCCGCTCACCAACCAAGAATTCACAAAATGGGACCAACTCCAAATGCAGAATTCTGCTAAAATATTGTCTGTGTACAATGTTAAACACAATATAATGCAGAGCAGAATTTGGCCGATACCCACTAATTATCAAAATACAGAAAAAGAGACGTTAAATTCTGCAACCACCCAAAAGGAAGCGATTCCCAAACCTTCCATAACAAAGCCATCACCTACAGAAAGATGAACCTGGAGAAGAGTCCCCTAAGCAAGCTGGTCCTGGGACTCTGTTTACAAACACAAACAGACCTCGCAGAGGCCCAGGACAGCAACACCATTAGACCCAACTAAATCATGAGAAAACAAATAGATAATTACTTGGAAAGAACGAACAAAAAAAACGAGCAAACTAGAAATGCTACTTGGCCCTTAACAGAGAGTACACAGTGGCAGAATATCTGACCCCTGTGACTGACCCAAAATTAAGGAAAGCTTTGACTATGTACAGACTCAGTGAGCATAGCCTTGCTATTGAGAAAGGTCCTAACCTCCTGCCAAATGTATGACCATATTAGAGACACATATTTCCCTCATATTACACAGACCCACAAAGAGGTCGAAAACAAATCCAATTTTAATAAACTCCCATATCTATTGGGTGAAATACCACAGTGTGCCATCACAGCAGCAAGATGTGTGACCGTCTGCCACAAGAAAAGGGCAACCAGTGAAGAAAAAACACCATTGTAAATACAACCCATATCTTTTTATTTTGCCTTTTGTACTTTAACTATTTGCAAACCATTAAAGACACTGTATAACTCTTAGGGATTCCCCTTTTTTTCAAATTTCACCTAAATGACAAATCTAAACTGCCTGTAGCTCAGGACCTGAAGCAAGGATATGCATATTCTTCAAATCGAATCAAAAAGTGTATTTCTCAGGTGCGCCGAATACAACAGGTGTAGACCTTACAGTGAAATGCTTACTTAACGGCTCTAACCAATAGTGCAAAAAAGGTATTAGGTGAACAATAGGTAAGTAAAGAAATAAAACAACAGTAAAAAGACAGTGAAAAATAACAGTAGAGAAGCTATATACAATAGCGAAGCTATATACAGTAGCAAGGCTATAACAGTAGCGAGCCTATAAAAGTAGCAAGGCTACATACAGACACCGGTTAGTCAGGCTGATTGAGGTAGTATGTACATGTAGATATGGTTAAAGTGGCTATGCATATATGATGAACAGAGAGTAGCAGTAGCGTAAAAGTTGGCTTGGTACCATTTGAAAGGAAACACTTAGAAGTTTGTGGAAATGTGAATTGAATGTAGGAGAATATAACACAATAGATCTGGTAGAAGAAAATACAAATAAAAAATACCAAATACATTTCTACAACCAGCTTTGAAATGAAACAGAAACGTCCCACTTCCAGCCATCACTCTGGTTGTAATTTCGATAGTGTCCACAAGATGGCAGCAGTGTATGTGCAAAGATTCAGATGGATAACTTGAAGTACGAGCAAACTACATGACATTTAATGTGAAGTCACCCAGGTACATTTGGGCAAATTGTGAAGGAGACAATTACATTCACATTACATTTCTCTGCAAGAATATCGTCAAATTTGTATACTTTGACTTTTAGGTTTTTTTTATTTAGCTTTACCTGTATTAGATAACTTCATACCTCTGAATATTCTTAACATTTTTGTCCAAAAGGAAAAGGCTTGCTGTCGCACAAGATTAGCAGCTACACTTTGCGACAGATACAGGGTTTCCGGGTGCTCCCATAAAGCCCAGCTCATTGGCTATCTAGCTAGCTTTGTTTGACCCCAATTGGTGCTTATTTGACAAAGTTAAAGTCGATCAAGTGAAGACCGCCCGCGTCATCGGCGTGCCATGAAGGCGTCGCTCTCTAACCAAATTTGGTGTCCTATAGGATATACTACACCCCTAATGATATTGTGAAGTCTGGTTACACTCTAGGAGCTCTGAGGATTACATACGAATGTGATTTGACTGGTTGAAACAACGTTGAGGGTTAGATTTTCACAGGTTTCTTTCTTTGCAAATTGAACGAGTGGAAATACAAAATCGAACGTGCATGCTATATGGACCATTTCAGGATATGAAAATGATTTTATCTAACAAAACAACACTTCCTGTTATCTCTGGGACCCTTTGGATGATAAATCAGAGCAAGATTTCAGAATGTAAGTACACATTTCACCTTCAGAGGTGAATTTATCAAACCTATCGCGGTGAAAAATGTGTTTTGTTGTTAAGAGCTCTCCTCAAACAATAGCATGGTATTTTTTCACTGTAATAGCTACTGTAAATTGGACAGTGCAGTTATATTAACATGAATTTAAGCTTTCAGCCGATATAAGACACTTATATGTACCAGCATTTGTTGTTTCTCTAAAATCTGCAATCATGACACAAGGTGCTGCATGATTTACAACTGTCCCGTTGATGGGACGCCTATCCCTGTATAAAGACATTCTATGACATTCTATGACAAGTCTTTATTCTGTTGTTTACTCTTCATTTTATTGTTTATTTCACTTTTGTTTATTATCTATTACACTTGCTATGGCAATGTAAACATATGTTTCAAAGCCATTTGAATTAAATTGAATTGAGAAAGGGGAGAGAGAAAAGGGGAAGTGATCAGAGAGAGAAGGCGAGAGAGAGGGGGAGTGATCAGAGAGAGAAGGCGAGAGAGAGGGGGAGTGATCAGAGAGAGAAGGCGAGAGAGAGGGGCAGTGATCAGAGAGAGAGCTGATCGATGATCCCCACCCTAACCCTAAATGACATCCACCCCCTAGCACTCATGTAGGTACCAATGAAATGCTTTGAAAAGCTGGTCATGACTCACATCAACACCATCATCCCGGAAACCTTAGACCCACTCAATTTGCATACTGCCTCAACAGATCCACAGATTACGCAATCTCAATCGCACTCCGCACTGCCCTTTCCCACCTGGACAAAAGGAACACCTATGTGAGAATGCTATTCATTGGCTACAGCTCAGCGTTCAACACCATAGCGCCCACAAAGCTCATCACTAAGCTAAGGATCCTGGGACTAAACACCTCCCTCTGCAACTGGATCTTGGACTTCCAAACGGGCCGCCCCCAGGTGGTAAAGGTAGGTAACAACACATCTGCCACGCTGAGCTTACACACTGCATAGTCCCTTCCTGTATTCCCTGTTCACCCAAGACTGCGTGGCCAAGCATTACTCCAACAAATTCATTAATTATGATGATGACACAACAGTGGTAGGCCTGATCACCGCCAACGATGAGACAGCCTATAGGAAGGAGGTTCGAGACCTGGTAGTGTTGAGCCAGGACAACAATCCCTCAATGTGAGCAAGACAAAGGAGCTGATCGTGGACTATAGGAATCATCACCAACAAAGTATTATGGTCCAAACACACCAAGACAGTCGTGAAGAGGGCACGACAACAACTTATCCCCCTCAGGAGGCTGAAAAGATTTGGCATGGGTCCCCAGATCCTCAAAAGGTTTTACAGCTGAACCATCGAGAGCATCCTGACCGGTTGCATCACCGCCTGGTATGGCAAATGCTCGGCCTCCGACCACATGGCACTGCAGTGGGTAGTGCGTACGGCCCAGTACATCACTGGGGTCAAGCTTCCTGCCATCCAGGACCTCTATACCAGGTGGTGTCAGAGAAAGGCACAAAAATTGTCAAAGACTCCAGTCAGCCAAGTCATAGACTGTTCTCTTTGCTACCGCACAACAAGTGGTACCGGATCGCCAAGTCTTGTTCCAAAAGGATCCTTAACAGATTCTACCCCCAAGCCATAAGACTGCTGAAAAATTACTCAAATAGCCTCCCGGACTATTTACATTGAAACCCTTCGCTCCCTTTGTTTTTACACTCCTGCTACTCACTGTTTGAGCAGTCACTACGCGTAGTCACTTTATGCGTAGTCACTTTACAACTACCTACCTGTACCTCTGCACATTGACTCTGTACCGGGACCCCCTGTATATAGCCTCCACATTGACTCTGTACCGATACACCCTGTATATAGCCTCCACATTGACTCTGTACCGGTACCCCCTGTATATAGCCTCCACATTGACTCTGTACCGGTACACCCTGTATATAGCCTCCACATTGACTCTGTACCGGTTTCCCCTGTATATAGCCTCCACATTGACTCTGTACCGGTACCCCCTGTATATAGCCTCCACATTGACTCTGTACCGGTACCCCCTGTATATAGCCTCCACATTGACTCTGTACCGGTACCCCCTGTATATAGCCTCCACATTGACTCTGTACCGGTACCCCCTGTATATAGTCTCCACATTGACTCTGTACCGGTACCCCCTGTATATAGTCTCCACATTGACTCTGTACTGGTACCCCCCCTGTATATAGTCTCCACATTGACTCTGTACCGGTACCCCCTGTATATAGCCTCCACATTGACTCTGTACCGGTACCCCCTGTATATAGCCTCCACATTGACTCTGTACCGGTACCCCCTGTATATAGTCTCCGCATTGACTCTGTACCGGTACCCCCTGTATATAGTCTCCACATTGACTCTGTACTGGTACCCCCCCTGTACATAGTCTCCACATTGACTCTGTACCGGTACCCCCTGTATATAGCCTCCACATTGACTCTGTACCGGTACCCCCTGTATATAGCCTCCACATTGACTCTGTACCGGTACCCCCGTATATAGTCTCCACATTGACTCTGTACCGGTACCCCCTGTATATAGCCTCCACATTGACTCTGTACTGGTAACCCCCCTGTATATAGTCTCCACATTGACTCTGTACCGGTACCCCCTGTATATAGCCTCCACATTGACTCTGTACCGGTACCCCCTGTATATAGCCTCCTCATTGACTCTGTACCGGTACCACCTGTATATAGCCTCCACACTGACTCTGTACTGGTACCCCCTGTATATAGCCTCCACATTGACTCTGTACTGGTACCCCCTGTATATAGTCTCCACATTGACTCTGTACCGGTACCCCCTGTATATAGCCTCCACATTGACTCTGTACTGGTAACCCCCCTGTATATAGCCTCCACATTGACTCTGTACCGGTACCCCCTGTATATAGTCTCCACATTGACTCTGTACTGGTAACACCCCTGTATATAGTCTCCACATTGACTCTGTACCGGTACCCCCTGTATATAGCCTCCACATTGACTCTGTACCGGTACCACCTGTATATAGCCTCCACATTGACTCTGTACCGTAATACCCTGTATATAGTCTCCACATTGACTCTGTACCGGTACCACCTGTATATAGCCTCCACATTGACTCTGTACCGTAATACCCTGTATATAGTCTCCACATTGACTCTGTACCGGTACACCCTGTATATAGCCTCCACATTGACTCTGTACCGGTACCCCTTGTATATAGCCTCCACATTGACTCTGTACCGGTACCCCCTGTATATAGCCTCCACATTGACTCTGTACCGGTACCCCCTGTATATAGCCTCCACATTGACTCTGTACCGGTACCCCCTGTATATAGCCTCCACATTGACTCTGTACCGGTACCCCCCTGTATATAGCCTCCACATTGACTCTGTACCGGTACCCCCTGTATATAGCCTCCACATTGACTCTGTACCGATACCCCCTGTATATAGTCTCCACATTGACTCTGTACCGGTACCCCCTGTATATAGCCTCCACATTGACTCTGTACCGGTACCCCCTGTATATAGCCTCCACATTGACTCTGTACCGGTACCCCCTGTATATAGCCTCCACATTGACTCTGTACCGGTACCCCCTGTATATAGCCTCCACATTGACTCTGTACCGGTACCCCCTGTATATAGCCTCCACATTGACTCTGTACCGGTACCCCCTGTATATAGCCTCCACATTGACTCTGTACCGGTACCCCCTGTATATAGCCTCCACATTGACTCTGTACCGGTACCCCCTGTATATAGCCTCCACATTGACTCTGTACCGGTACCCCCTGTATATAGCCTCCACATTGACTCTGTACCGGTACCCCCTGTATATAGCCTCCACATTGACTCTGTACCGGTACCCCCTGTATATAGCCTCCACATTGACTCTGTACTGGTACCCCCTGTATATAGTCTCCACATTGACTCTGTACCGGTACCCCCTGTATGTAGTCTCCACATTGACTCTGTACCGGTACCCCCTGTATATAGCCTCCACATTGACTCTGTACCGGTACCCCCTGTATATAGCCTCCACATTGACTCTGTACCGGTACCCTCCGTATATAGTCTCCACATTGACTCTGTACCGGTACCCCCCCCTGTATATAGTCTTGTCATTGTTATTTTATTTTAATACTTTTTATTTTATTTTTTACTTTATTTTATTTTGTAAATATTTTCTTAACTCTTTCTTGAACTGCATTGTTGGTTAAGGGCTTGTCAGTAAGCATTTCACAGTAAGGTCTACACTTGTTGTATTCTGCGCATGTGACAAATAACATTTGATTTGATTTGAACATACACATACTACAGTTTGGAAGCTGGTGATGCAAGGATATGAGTACAGAACATAGAGGATGAGGGAACTGGCTCTCTGTTCTCTCTCTTGACAACCCACACGCTTGTTCAGAAAGTTAAATTCTCTTCTTACAGTTCTCAAAGTCTGAGATCTCTAAATCTTGGAAGCTGGTGCAGTTGGTCAGACAGAGGTCAGACAGAGGTCAGACAGAGGTCAGACAGAGGTCAGACAGAGGTCAGACAGAGGTCAGACAGAGGGTACAGGATCACAGGGTGAGAAACCATTTCTCTCCTCTCTCTACTGATCACAGGCTGAGGAACAGGTTCTCTCCTCTCTACTGATCACAGGCTGAGGAACAGGTTCTCTCCTCTCTACTGATCACAGGCTGAGGAACAGGTTCTCTCCTCTCTACTGATCACAGGCTGAGGAACAGGTTCTCTCCTCTCTACTGATCACAGGCTGAGGAGCAGGTTCTCTCCTCTGGGAATGGAGCGGAGGGACAGGTTCTCTCCTCTGAGAATGGAGCGGAGGAGCAGGTTCTCTCCTCTGGGAATGGAGCGGAGGAACAGGTTCTCTCCTCTGAGAATGGAGCGGAGGAACAGGTTCTCTCCTCTGAGAATGGAGCGGAGGAACAGGTTCTCTCCTCTGGGAATGGAGCGGAGGAACAGGTTCTCTCCTCTGAGAATGGAGCGGAGGGACAGGTTCTCTCCTCTGGGAATGGAGCGGAGGGACAGGTTCTCTCCTCTGGGAATGGAGCGGAGGAACAGGTTCTCTCCTCTGAGAATGGAGCGGAGGGACAGGTTCTCTCCTCTGGGAATGGAGCGGAGGAACAGGTTCTCTCCTCTGGGAATGGAGCGGAGGGACAGGTTCTCTCCTCTGAGAATGGAGCGGAGGAACAGGTTCTCTCCTCTGAGAATGGAGCGGAGGGACAGGTTCTCTCCTCTGAGAATGGAGCGGAGGAACAGGTTCTCTCCTCTGGGAATGGAGCGGAGGAACAGGTTCTCTCCTCTGGGAATGGAGCGGAGGAACAGGTTCTCTCCTCTGAGAATGGAGCGGAGGAACAGGTTCTCTCCTCTGGGAATGGAGCGGAGGAGCAGGTTCTCTCCTCTGGGAATGGAGCGGAGGAGCAGGTTCTCTCCTCTGGGAATGGAGCGGAGGAACAGGTTCTCTCCTCTGGGAATGGAGCGGAGGAACAGGTTCTCTCCTCTGGGAATGGAGCGGAGGAACAGGTTCTCTCCTCTGAGAATGGAGCGGAGGAACAGGTTCTCTCCTCTGGGAATGGAGCGGAGGGACAGGTTCTCTCCTCTGAGAATGGAGCGGAGGAACAGGTTCTCTCCTCTGGGAATGGAGCGGAGGAGCAGGTTCTCTCCTCTGGGAATGGAGCGGAGGAACAGGTTCTCTCCTCTGGGAATGGAGCGGAGGGAGCACTAAGGATCTGGCTCTGAATGGGGAGAGGCTGAACTATAACTGTTTATCCTTTATCTCTGCTGTCTGACGACCCACACGTTTGTTTATTAGATTTTATCTCTTCTTACAGTTCCTCATCTGAGTTAGGCTTTCTCTAGACATTGGAAGCTGCTGCTGTGAGGGTGTGAGGTTTTGAAGGTGTGAGGGTGTGAGCGAGGGATTGAGGGTGTGAGGTTTTGAGGGTGTGAGTGAGGGAGTGAGGGTGTGAGGTTTTTAGTGTTTGAGGGTGTGAGGTTTCGAGGGTGTGAGGTTTTGAGTGTTTGAGGGTGTGAGCGAGGGATTGAGGGTGTGAGGTTTTGAGGATGTGAGTGAGGGTGTGAGGATATGAGTGTTTGAGGGTGTGAGCGAGGGATTGAGGGTGGGAGGTTTTGAGTGTTTGAGGGTGTGAGCGAGGTATTTTGGGTGTGAGGTTTTGGTTATGTGGGGGCAGCCATTCTTTATAGATGTGGGTGTGGTTATGTGGGGGCAACCAGTCTTTATAGATGTGGGTGTGGTTATGTGGGGGGGGGCAGTAAGTCTTTATAGATGTGGGTGTGGTTATGTGGGGGCAGCCAGTCTTTATAGATGTGGGTGTGGTTATGTGGGGGCAGCCATTCTTTATAGATGTGGGTGTGGTTATGTGGGGGGAAGGGGGCAGCCAGTCTTTATAGATGTGGGTGTGGTTATGTGGGGGCAGCCAGTCTTTATAGATGTGCGTGTGGATATGTGGGGGGTTAGCCAGTCTTTATAGATGTGGGTGTGGTTATGTGGGGGGTTAGCCAGTCTTTATTGATGTGGGTGTGGTTATGTGGGGGGTTAGCCAGTCTTTATAGATGTGGGTGTAGTTCGTCTAGGTGTTTCTATTCGTTGTTGTTTGTAGTAGCCCCCTCCACATCTCTTTCTGCTGTAACAGCCCTGCTCCTAGCCCCCTCCACATCTCTTTCTGCTGTTACAGCCCTGCTCCTAGCCCCCTCCACATCTCTTTCTGCTGTTACAGCCCTGAGACTAGCCCCCTCCACATCTCTTTCTGCTGTTACAGCCCTGAGACTAGCCCCCTCCACATCTCTTTCTGCTGTTACAGCCCTGAGACTAGCCCCCTCCACATCTCTTTCTGCTGTTACAGCCCTGCTCCTAGCCCCCTCCACATCTCTTTCTGCTGTTACAGCCCTGCTCCTAGCCCCCTCCACATCTCTTTCTGCTGTTACAGCCCTGAGACTAGCCCCCTCCACATCTCTTTCTGCTGTTACAGCCCTGAGACTAGCCCCCTCCACATCTCTTTCTGCTGTTACAGCCCTGAGACTAACCCCCTCCACATCTCTTTCTGCTGTTACAGCCCTGAGACTAGCCCCCTCCACATCTCTTTCTGCTGTTAAAGCCCTGCTCCTAGCCCCCTCCACATCTCTTTCTGCTGTTACAGCCCTGCTCCTAGCCCCCTCCACATCTCTTTCTGCTGTAACAGCCCTGAGACTAGCCCCCTCCACATCTCTTTCTGATGTTACAGCCCTGAGACTAGTCCCCTCCACATCTCTTTCTGCTGTTACAGCCCTGCTCCTAGCCCCCTCCACATATCTTTCTGCTGTTACAGCCCTGAGACTAGCCCCCTCCACATCTCTTTCTGCTGTAACAGCCCTGCTCCTAGCCCCCTCCACATCTCTTTCTGTTGTTACAGCCCTGCTCCTAGCCCCCTCCACATCTCTTTCTGCTGTTACAGCCCTGCTCCTAGCCCCCTCCACATCTCTTTCTGCTGTTACAGCCCTGAGACTAGCCCCCTCCACATCTCTTTCTGCTGTTACAGCCCTGCTCCTAGCCCCCTCCACATCTCTTTCTGCTGTAACAGCCCTGCTCCTAGCCCCCTCCACATCTCTTTCTGCTGTAACAGCCCTGCTCCTAGCCCCCTCCACATCTCTTTCTGCTGTTACAGCCCTGAGACTAGCCCCCTCCACATCTCTTTCTGCTGTTACATCCCTGCTCCTAGCCCCCTCCACATCTCTTTCTGCTGTAACAGCCCTGCTCCTAGCCCCCTCCACATCTCTTTCTGCTGTTACAGCCCTGCTCCTAGCCCCCTCCACATCTCTTTCTGCTGTTACAGCCCTGATACTAGCCCCCTCCACATCTCTTGCTGCTGTTACAGCCCTGAGACTAGCCCCCTCCACATCTCTTGCTGCTGTTACAGCCCTGAGACTAGCCTTTCCAAATCTCTTTCTGCTGTAACAGCCCTGCTCCTAGATCCATTCTTCTGTGAGGAAAACACAGAGGTTTGCAACAATTAACTAGATTGGTCATTAACCCTCTCCAGTCTTTGGCAGTCCTTAGGTAGGCAGACACCCCAGATAGTGAGGATGGACCTCCGTTTTTCCAGCCTTTTCGTCCATCCTCGCCTGAGGACTGCTATGTTTGTAACTACATGATCAAAGTGATGTGAATATTTTTTATGAATATGTAAAGGAAAGCTTAATGTCCCTAAAGGGATCTTAAAGAAGTCTTTGGTGTTGTGCTGATGACTCATCTGGTCTGCTCTGTTCATCACTGTAGCTAGCTCCCAATTCGCAACCTATTTCCTTTATAGTGCAGTAATTCTGACCAGAGCACATAGGGGTCCAGAGTCCATCTTTTATTAATTTTAATTTTTATATTTATATTTAACCTTTATTTAACTAGGCAAGTCAGTTAATGTTGAAGACAGACGTTCCGCTAGCGGAATGCCTATCCAACATCCAATGGAACAGCAGGGCGCGAAATACAAAACATCAAAAATCTAATAATTTAGATTTCTCAAACATACGACTATTTTACACCATTTTAAAGATACACTTCTCCTTAATGTAACCACATTGTCCTATTTCAAAAAGGCTTTACAGCGAAAGCAAAACATTAGATTATGTTAGGAGAGTACATAGACAAAAATAACTACACTGCCATTTTCCAAGCAAGGAGATGTGTCACAAAAACCCAAAATATAGCTTAAATGAAGCACTAACCTTTGACGATCTTCATCAGATGGCACTCCTAGGACATCATGTTACACAATACATGTATGTTTTGTTGGATAAAGTTCATATTTATATCCAAAAACAGCATTTTACATTGGCGCGTGCGGGTAATAAAATGTATTCCCACCAAAACTGCCGGTGAATGAGTACATCAATTTACAAAAATACTCATCATAAACGTTGACAAAATATATAACAATTATTTAAAGAATTATAGATACACTACTCCTGGATGCAACCACTTTGTCAGATTTTAAAATAGCTTTATGGAGAAAGCACATTGTTCAATATTCTGAGTACATAGCTTGCCATCAAAGCAAGCTATACAGATACACGCCAAGTTCTGGGGTCAACTAAACTCAGAATTAGTATTATAAATATTCTCTTACCTTTGCTGATCTTCATCAGAATGCACTCCGAGGACTCCTACTTCCACAAGAAATGTTATTTTTGTTCAAAATACTCCATATTTATGTCCAAATACCTTTGTTTTGTTCGTGCGTTCAGATCACTATCCAAAGGCATAATGCGCGAGCGTAATTCGAGACACGAAAAGTCAAAATATTCCATTACCGTTCGTAGAAACATGTCAAACATTGTTTACAATCAATCTTTAGGGTATTTTTTATGCAAAAATGCGATAATATTCCAACCGGACAATAGCATATTCATTCCAGGAGAAAAAGAAGGAACGTCCCTTTGTCCTCGGGCAGTCCACTCATTGACTGAGCTACTATTTTCTACCCAGTAACAGGAGAAGGATAAAAAAACTTTCTAAAGGCTGTTGACAGCCAATGGAAGCCTTAGGAAGTGCGACGTGACCCCACAGACACTATAGTTTTGATAGAGATTCAAAAGAAGAACTACAATTCTCAGATTTCCCACTTACTGGTTGGATTTTTCTCAGGTTTTTGCCTGCCATATGAGTTCTGTTATACTCAGAGACATCATTCAAACAGTTTTAGTAACTTCAGAGTGTTTTCTATCCAAATCAATATGCATATTCTAGTTTCTGGGCTCGAGTAGTAGGCAGTCTAATTTTGGTACGTTTTTCATCCGGCTGTGAAAATACTGCCCCCTATACCTTAACAGGTTTTAAGAACAAATTCTTATTTACAATGGCGACATACCCTGGCCGAACCCGGAGGATGCTGGGCCAATTGTGCACTAGCCTATGCGACTCCCAATCACAGCCTTGATGTGAGGCAGGCTGGATTCGAACCAGGTACTGCAGTGACGCCTATTGCACAGATGCAATGCCTTACACCGCTGCGCCACTCGGGAGCCAATCTGAAGGCAGTAGGGTCCCATTTGGGATGCAACCTCTTTTCTGTTTCTTCTAAAGCCCTTAAACAAAGTGTTCATTAGTCGTCTGACTAGACTGTGTCTCATTGGGCAGAGCAGCAAGTTCTAATCAGCATCTCTCATTGATACACTAGGCTATACTTGACTGTAGTACTACTAGTAGTAGTAGTAGTAGTAGTAGTAGTAGCAGTAGTAGTAGTAGTAGTAGTAGTAGTAGTACTAGTAGTAGTATCAGACTGTTATTTAGGCTGTAATTGTACTGTTCGGTCTGTAGTAGTAGTAGTAGTAACAGTAGTAGTAGTAGTAGTAGTAGTAGTAGTAGTAGTAGTAGTAGTACTAGTAGTAGTATCAGACTGTTATTTAGGCTGTAATTGTACTGTTCGGTCTGTAGTAGTAGCAGTAGTTGTAGTTGTAGTAGTAGCAGAAGTAGTAGTAGTAGTAGTAGTAGTAGTAGTAGTAGTAGTAGTAGTAGTAGTAGTAGTAGTCTGATATGTATAAATGGTGTGTGTGTGTGCATCCGGGCAGGCTAACTCTTTGTCTCTGAGGCCTACTGTGTCCAGAAGTGACAGATTGGGGCTCAGGAATGCCTGGAGGCCACAATAGCAGGACCCAAAGCAGTGTGTAGCACACATCTACAGTAGCATGCACTATTGTAGCCCCAGACACAGAGATAGCAGCCCCAGACCTAGAAATAGCAGCCACAGACCCAGAGAAAACAGCCCCAGACCCAGAGAAAACAGCCCCAGACCCAGAGATATCAGCCCCAGATACAGAGAAAACAGCACCAGACCCAGAGAAAACAGCCCCAGACCCAGAGATACCAGCTCCAGACCCAGAGATAACAGCCCCAGACCCAGAGATAGCAGCCCCAGACCCAGAGATAACAGACCCAGACCCAGAGATACCAGCTCCAGACCCAGAGATAGCAGCCCCAGACCCAGAGATAGCAGCCCCAGACCCAGAGATAACAGCCCCAGACCCAGAGATAGCTGGCCTAGACCAAGAGATAGCAGACCCAGACCCAGAGAAAACAGCCTCAGACCCAGAGATAGCAGCCCCAGACCAAGAGATAGCAGCCCTAGACACAGAGATAGCAGCCCCAGACCCACAGATAGCAGGCCTAGACCCAGAGATAGCAGGCCCAGACCCAGAGATAGCAGGCCTAGACCTAGCAGTATCCAAAGCCCTCCTATAGCAGTATCCCCAAGCTAACATCTACAGTCTCCCCAGCTCTCCTATAGCAGTATCCCCAAATAACCTTTACAGTCTCCCCAGCTCTCCCAGGCTGCTTTGCACTCTCTCAGCCCCAACCCTCCTAGCAGTTCCCCGCCCCTACCCCAGCACCAACCCTCCTAGCAGTTCCCCAACCCAACCCTCCTAGCAGTTCCCCAGCCCCAGCACCAACCCTCCTAGCAGTTCCCCGCCCCAACCCCAACCCTCCTAGCAGTTCCCCAGCCCCAGCACCAACCCTCCTAGCAGTTCCCCAACCCTCCTAGCAGTTCCCAACCCCAACCCTCCTAGCAGTTCCCCAACCCTCCTAGCAGTTCCCCGCCCCTACCCCAGCATCAACCCTCCTAGCAGTTCCCCGCCCCTACCCCAGCATCAACCCTCCTAGCAGTTCCCCAACCCTCCTAGCAATTCCCCAACCCCAACCCCAGCCCCAAGCCGGCAGCTGACACGGCACGATCAGGCACACACTGTGGTCTCTAAAACTGACCCAGTCTAGGAATAGACCCAGAAAGTCTCATTATGTGGCCTCGTAGCAGGGCCATTAAATGCTGTATGCACCCTATTCACTATATAGTAGCAAGGGTCCATAGGGTAGTAGTGCACTTTATAGGGAATAGGATGCTTTTTGTGACTGGAACGCTGTGTTTCTGCCTGGCCTTCCTACCGACCGGAGGGCTTTTAATCTATTAATGGATGATCCTTAAACACTAATCAATGTGGCCTTTTATATTTCCTTTAAAGCAGAGAGGAAATGAATAAATAAATCATGTTGGCTGAGTGGCCTCTCAAACACCCTCTCTTCTTTTCCTCTGCTCTGCTCTGCTCTGCTCTCCTCTTTTCTTCACTCTTCTCTTCCTCTCCTCTTTTCTTCACTCCTCTCTTCCTCTCCTCTCCTCTCCTCTCCTCTCCTCTCCTCTCCTCTCCTCTCCTCTCCTCTCCTCTCCTCTCTCTAGGGCATGCTTGTCTTCTCGCGTTAGTTTGCACACCATACTGACACTATTTGCTTTATTTTGCCTTCAGTGTGCAGCTTTTTATAAGCAATGCCTATTTTAATAGCATTCAGCACACTTCATTATAAGTGAAAGAGAATTTCCTGTGCTGAAGGTCAGAGGAGGCAGGCTCTCTCTCAGGCTCAGGCTACTTGCATTAGCATCTTGTATTCACTGTAATCAGAGTTGACTGTTCTACAAAGGAAGGTACCAGAGTTGAATATTCTACTGGGGGAAGGTACCAGAGTTGACTAGTCTACAAGGGAAGGTACCAGAGCTGACAGTCAAATCAAACGTATTTATAAAGCCCTTTTTCAGCAGATGTAACAAAGTGATTATAAGAAATTCAGTCTAAAACCCCAAACAGCAAGCAATGCAGATGTAGAAGCACGGTGGCTAGGAAAAACTCACTAGAAAGTCTTGAACCTAGGAAGAAACCTAGAGAGGAAACAGGCTCTGAGGGATGGCCAGTCCTCTTCTGGCTGTGCCGGGTGGAGATTATAAGAGTACATGGCTATTAAGGCCAGATCATTCTTCAAGATGTTCAAACTTTCTTAGATGACCAGCAGGGTCAAATAATAATCACAGTGGGCGTAGAGGGTGCAAAAGTTCAGCACCTCAATATCAGTTGGATTTTCATAGCCATGCATTCAGCGGTCAAGAGAGAGAGAGAGAGAGAGAGAGAAACAAGGTAGCGCGTCCAGTGAACAGGTCAGGGTTACAGGTCAGGGTTACATAGCCGCAGCAGAACAACAGAAAATGGATCAGCAGCACAACCAGGTGGACTGAGGACGGGGACAGCCAGGAATCATCAGGCCAGGTAGTGCTGAGTTGAGAGAATTAGAGGGAGCATACTTAAGTTCTCACAGGACACCAGATAAGACAGGAGAATTATACCAGATAGGACAGACTGACCCTAGCCCCTCGACAGATAGACTATTGCAGTATAGATACTGGAAGCTGAGACAGGGATCGAGGGACATGTGGCCCCCGGACAGGGCCAACCAGGCAGGATTTAACACCACATACTTCTCCAAATTACAGCCCCCACACCACTAGAGGGATATCAACAGACCACCAACTTACTACCCTGAGACAAGGCTGAGTATAGCCCATGAAGATCTCCTCCACTGCACGAGCCCGAGGGGGGCGCAAGACTGGACAGTAAGATCATGTCATTGACTCAAGCCTGGCACAACGTGATGCACCCCTCCTTGGGACGGCATGGCATTACACTAGTAAACCAGTGACTCAACCACCGTAATAGGGTCAGAGGCAGAGAATCCCAGTGGAGAGAGGGGAACCGTCCAGGCAGAGAAAGCAAGGACTACAGTCCATCATAGGACCTACTGAAGAGATAATTCTGCATCTCTCACATGGACAGGCAGACCATTCCATGAAATGGAGCTCTATAGGAGAAAGCCCTGCCTCCATCTGTTTTCTTAGAAGGTATGTACGGCAGGACCAAATCGGAGAGATAGGTAGGAGCAAGCCCATGTAATAAAATGAGCTCTAGCCTTAACAGGAAGCCATTGTAGAGAGGCTAGCACTGGAGTATTGTTGTTCTAGTCAAGATTCTAGCAGCCATGTTTAGCACGAACTGAAGTTATTTAGTGCTTTATCCTGGTAGCCGGAGAGTAGAGCATTGCCGTAGTCTAATCTTGTGAGGATTGACGCTGGTAGACGAGAAGCAAGTACAGAGAGTGAACATTTAATTAGCAATAGACATGGAACAGGACAGGACCGCCTCTGGGCATGATCACATAACGACATTAATGCTGACACAAGGTAATGGAGTCCGGGAGCATGCGTGACAAATCTAGAAGTGACAAAAGCATGGATTTGCTTTTCTGCATATTTTTGGGACAAAAAGTTTTATTATTGATATGTTCGTCAAAAGAGAGATCAGGATCCAAAGTAACACAGTAGATATAGGTAGATACAGTAGATATAGGTAGATACAGTAGATATATATAGGTACAGTAGATATAGGTAGATATAGTAGATATAGGTAGATACAGTAGATATAGGTAGATATAGGTAGGTACAGTAGATATAGGTAGATACAGTAGATATAGATAGGTACAGTAGATATAGGTAACACAGTAGATATAGGTAGGTAAAGTAGATATAGGTAGATACAGTAGATATAGGTAGATACAGTAGATATAGGTAACACAGTAGATATAGGTAGGTAAAGTAGATATAGGTAGATACACTAGATATAGGTAGATATACACTACTGTTAAAACATTTGAAGTCACTTAGAAATGTCTTTGTTTTTGAATGAAAAGCACATTTTTCATCCTTTAAAATAACATAAAATTGATCAGAAATACAGTGTTGACACTTAATCTTGTAAATGACTATTGTAGCTGGAAATGGCTGATGTTTTATGTAATATCTACATAGGCATACAGAGACCCATTATCAGCAACCATCACTCCTGTGTTCAAATGGCACGTTGTGTTAGCCTTTTTAAAATGATAAACTTGGATTAGCTAATTGATCATTAGAAAACCCTTTTGCAATTATGTTAGCACAGCTGAAAACTGTCGTTCTGATTAAAGAAGCGATAAACCGGCGCCATTGAGGCCATCTCCATTTTAAAGTAGTCAATTTTTCTTCTTCAGCTGATTGCTCCCAACTCATAGGAATCCAGTTGACTACTTTAAAATGGTGGAAGCCCTCAATGGCAATGTCAGATTTTATTATGGAATATCTACATAGGCGTACAGAGGCCCATTAACAGCAACCATCACTCCTGTGTTCCAATGGCACGTTGTGTTAGCTAATCCAAGTTTATCATTTTAAAAAGCTAATTGATCATTGGAAAACCCGTTTGCATTTATTTTAACACAGCTGAGAACTAATGTTCTGATTAAAGAGGCAATAAAACTGTCCTCCTTTAGACTAGTTGAGTATCTGGAGCATCAGCATTTGTGGGTTCGATTACAGACTCAAAATGGCCAGAAACATAGGACTTTCTTCTGAAACTCGTCAGTCTATTCTTGTTCTGAGAAATGAAGGGTATTGCCAAGAAACAGAAGATCTCGTACAACGCTGTGTACTACTCCCATCACAGAACAGCGCCTCACAAGTCCTCAACTGGCAGCTTCATTAAATAGCTGGCATTGAAGGCCAGCTTCCCGGAGTCGTCTCTTCACTGTTGACGTTGAGACTGGTGTTTTGGGGCCGGGGCCTCACATTTTGATGTCATTTTAGTGGACAAAAAAAATGCTGTGGGGGTTGCCATGGAAGTCAAGAAGGGGAGTGAGGTGTGTGTGTGTGTGTGTGTGTGTGTGTCTGTGTGTGTGTGTGTGTGTGTGTGTGTGTGTGTGTGTGTGTGTGTGTGTGTGTGTTCAAACACACATGCATGTGGGGGTCTGGGAGAGGAAGTGTGTCCATCTGATGAATGGGCATGTGCCTGAACTCAATTTTATACACTAATTGTTATTCACTAGTTGTAGTCTCACCCATTCATTTCTAATGACTGGTCATTTTTGACCGGGAACACTACAGGTGTACAAAAGTTAAATAAAAACAGCCAAAATGTAATGAAAATCATCAAAATCTATTTTGTTTGTTCAGATGCCCTGTGTGGACAAAGTCATTGAACCTTATGACAATCAGATTAAATTAACAACATTTTACAGAGAGAAAACTCAGCAGGAGGGTTAAAAGTAAAACATTTACCGACATCCCCTTCCTAATGTCTGAAACACAAGCTTCCAGGGTAGGCCATTTTGGGGCTTCACCGTGTGTCGTCCGCATAGCAGTGAAAGTTGACATTGTGTTTCCGAATGACATCACCAAGAAATAGAATGTATAATGAAAACAATAGTGGTCCTAAAACGGAACCTTGAGAATCACCGAAACGTACAATAGATTTGTTAGAGGACAAAACATCCACAGAGACAAAACTGCTATCTTTCCGATAGATAACATCTAAAACCAGGCAAGAACTTGTCCGTGTAGACCAATTAGGGTTTCCATTCTCTCTCAAAAAATGTGGTGATCGATGGTGTCAAATGCAACTAAGGTCAAGGAGCATGAGGACAGATAGAGTGCCTTCTGCATTGAGCAAAGCTGTCATCGAGGCAAAGGGTGACCTTGAAGAACGTAAAATATATTTTGATTTGTTTAACACATTTTTAGTTACTACATGATTCCATATGTGTTATTTCATAGTGTTGATGTCTTCACTATTATTCTACAATGTGGAAAATAGTAAAAATAAAGAAAAACCCTTGAATGTATATGTGTGTCCAAACTTTTGACTGGTACTGTATGTTGCAATTGCAAACGTAATAAGATGGTGGTCCATTTAGATCCACAATATTTATTCTACAGGACAACATTCAATCCAGGGTCTGACTGTGGCAATGTGGGTCTGTGGACTTTTTCATGTGATTATTGAGGTCACCAAACATTTGAATATTATCTGCCATGATTACAAGGTCCGATAGGAATTCTGGGAAGTCAGTGAGGAACACTGTATATGGCCCAGGAGGCCTGTAAACAGTATATATAAAAAGTGACTGATTAGGCTGCATAGATTTCATGACTAGAAGCTCAAAAGATGAAAATTCTGTAATTTGATTTTTGGAAATAGAAATTTGCTGTCACAAACGCTTCCGCCTTTGCGGGTTGAATGGGGGATATGGTCTGAAGCTTTGTTGTGCTTGGTGACCTCTGACTGTTTCATCATAATATTGTTGGTGCCGACATGAATAACAATACCCCTATATCATCTACACTCGCCTGTTTTAGCTTTAGCCAGCACCATCTTAACAATAGTTTATACTACTATCTGTATGGTACTACTACTATCTGTATAGTACTACTACTATCTGTATAGTACTACTACTATCTGTATACAGTCTTCCCTGTGGCTCAGTTGGTAGAGCATGGCGTTTGCAACACCAGCATGGTGTACTACTATCTGTATAGTACTACTACTATCTGTATACAGTCTTCCCTGTGGCTCAGTTGGTAGAGCATGGCGTTTGCAACGCCAGCATAGTGTGTGCAACGCCAGGGTTGTGGGTTCGATTCCCACGGGGAGCCAGTACAAAAAAAAAATTATAAATGCATGAAATGTATGCATTCACTACTGTAAGTTTCTCTGAATAAGAGCGTCTGCTAAATGACTAAAATGTAAATGTATAAACTTGTGGCACAGATACTGTTTCATCTTTTCCTACACTTCAATTGCCCTTGCCTAACAATTACATCTGGCTTGCAACTCAACTATTCTCACCGTGAGGTGATAGTTCTCCATTATGAGATGATTGACTGCCATTAGAAGGCATCATGTTTCTTCGCTTTTTGAGGTGGTGGAGGTCCTGCTGATCTGTGTCCAGATGAAGCGTCAAGGGGGAAAAAGTTTAATTAAAAAAGTTGTGTGAGGACAAAACTAAGACCTTGTATACGTGTTAAATACAGAGTTTGATTAAATAGTTATTAAGAGTAAAAAGTAAAAACATTTGGCAGTTAGCCAACTAGCAACATAAAATACAGCAGTACAGAGACGACATAGAAGTGTGTGTCACCAGTCACGTGATTAGCAAGTAGGAAGAGAGGGGATGGTATCAGAGTTGAATAGTCTACAGAGGAGGGTACCAGAGTTGACTAGTCTACAGAGGCACCATGAAGACCAAGGAGCTCCCCAAACAGGTCAGAGACAAAGTTGTGGAGAAGTACAGATCAGTGTTGGGTTCTAAAAAAATATCTGAAACTTTGAACATCCTAAAGAGCACCATTAAATACATTATTAAGTAATGGAAAGAATATGGCACCACAGCAAACCTGCCAAGAGAGGGCCACCCACCAAAACTCACGGACCAGGCAAGGAGGGCATTAATCAGAGAGGCAACAAATAGACCAAAGATAAACCTGAAGGAGCTGCATAGCTGCATAGGAGCTTTGCAGATTGGAGTATCTGTCCATAGAACCACTTTAAGCCGTACACTCCACAGAGCTGGACTTTACAGAAGTGGCCAGAAAAAGCCATTGCTTAAAGTGTTCGCCAAAAGACATGTGGGAGACTCCCCAAACATATGGAGGAAGGTAATCTGGTTAGATGAGACAAAAATGTTGCTTTTTTGCAATCACTTGGCTCCTGTCCCAAGTGTCATATAAAGGGAGGGTGCTGATAATCAACAACCTGGCGGCATCCTCCCTGTGGCATAAACTGGCTGTCCTCAACCCCCCGCCAACCCCCTGCCAGTCTACTTCTAGACCGGCAACACAAAGCTGGTGGATTTCTTCTGGTCGAGCCATCACTGGCTGAGGGCGGCAGTCCGTCCACGAAGGAGGACAGGGCCTGGTGGAACTGGAGAGCAGGGTGGCTGCATTCCGACTAAAGGCTGGGCATAGATTGCTGTACCATACTGATATCGGCTGGAGGGAACCATGCGCGCTGCTGAGGAGAGCTGGTGGATTAGGGTTGGACCGGCAGCTGTTCCTCATGAGGCAATAGAGGCTGAATAGGGAAAGGGAAAGGGAAAAGGGGGATACCTAGTCAGTTGTCCAACTGAATGTATTCAACTGAAATGTGTCTTCCCCATTTAACCCAACCCCTCTGAATCAGAGAGCTGCCGGGGGGGGCTGCATTAATCCACATCCACATCTTCGGCGCCTGGGGGACAGTGGAATAACTGCCTTGCTCAGGGGCAGAACCACACATTTTTACCTTGTCAGCTCAAGTATAGCAGGTCTCTCTGATTTCTACTCTGCGATGCTGAGGGCCTAGCAGCTGCATGAGAAACCACATGAGGAAGGGGTGTGGAGCATGGGCTGTTGGTGTGGAAGGAGCCTATCTTCCACAATCCAGCCATCGTTTTGGAATCAGTTCAGTCGGACACCCTGCAGAAGCGAGTGATGGCAGCTGGTTTACTAAGTCTGGGCAACCTGCGGCTGCGGGTGGAGGAGGGGTGGGAAAACTCCGGAAGTCCAGGCACAACAAACAGGAATAACATCTATTAGGCCGCTGGAGAGATTCCTGGGGGAGTTCCAGGAGGCTCTGTCTGTGCCGGTAAGGGAGACGTTTGAGCGGCCAAAGGGGGAGGGGCCACCAATGTTTGCAGTGACGGCAGAGACTGAGGACTGGCAAGGGGGTCTGGAGGACTTGTTGGACTTTAACACTCTGAGCCTGAGGGGAGTTTGAGGGGGTGGGAGGTAAAGCCCTCTACAACCTCTGCGTTAAGGTGAGGAACATTAGGAGCCTAACAGGAGTGAGGGCACATCAGTGGCAGTGGGGTATGTGGGGCAGAGAGTATGGTGGGTTTTAGATGGAGGGGGCTCGACAAACCCCCAGTACCGAAGAGGTCAAGGGACCTCCAGTGGAGGGTTCTACATGGAGCCCTGGCCACTAATAGATGGTTGGCGCGGTTCGACCCGGGAGTCAGACAGGGGTGTCCTTTCTGTGTCATGAATGAAACTGTGCATCATGTGTTTTCTGTGTGCTACAGGTTAATGCCATTAATGTCTCTGTTGAAACGTCTGTGTGAGAGGTTGGGGTTTGACTTTATTGTCTGGATGTTTATAATGGGGTACAGGTATTCGAATAAGGAAAAGGCCAAATGTGTGTTGTTGAATTTTCTGTTTGCTCAGGCAAAAATGGCTATTTGGATAACAAGGAGGAACAGGATCAAAGGTGGAGGAATAACAGACCCTTTACTATTATTTAATGGGATGGTCTCTGCGTGCCTTAGGGTGGAATTTGAGTTCTATAAAATGAAAAGTGTTTATATATTTAAGGAGATATGGTGTGTCGGGGAGGCCGTCCGTATATCTGGGGAAGATTGGGTTGGATATATACAGTGTGGGAAAAAAGTATTTGAACCCCTGCTGATTTTGTACGTTTGCCCACTGACAAAGAAATGATCAGTCTATAATTTTAATGGTAAATTTATTTGAACAGTGAGAGACAGAATAACAACAAAAAAATCCAGAAAAACGCTTGTCAAAAATGTTATAAACTGATTTGCATTTTAATGAGGTAAATAAGTATTTGACCTCCTCTCAATCAGAAAGATTTCTGGCTCCCAGGTGTCTTTTATACAGGTAACGCGCTGAGATTAGGAGCATACTCTTAAAGGGAGTGCTCCTGACCGCAGCTTGTTACCTGTATAAAAGACACCTGTCCACAGAAGCAATCAATCAGATTCCAAACTCTCCACCATGGCCAAGACCAAAGAGCTCTCCAAGGATGTAAGGGACAAGATTGTAGACCTACACAAGGCTGGAATGGGCTACAAGACCATCGCCAAGCATCTTGGTGAGAAGGTGACAACAGTTGGTGCGATTATTCGCAAATGGAAAAAATACAAAAGAACTGTCAATCTCCCTCGGCCTGGGGCTCCATGCAAGATCACACCTCGTGGAGTTGCAATGATCATGAGAACAGTGAGTAATCAGCCCAGAACTACACGGGAGTATCTTGTCAATGATCTCAAGGCAGCTGGGACCATAGTCACCAAGAAAACAATTGGTAACACACTATGCTGTGAAGGACTGAAATCCTGCAGTGCCCGCAAGGTCCCCCTTCTCAAGAAAGCATATATACATGCCCGTCTGAAGTTTGCCAATGAACATCTGAATGATTCAGAGGACAACTGGGTGAAAGTGTTGTGGTCAGATGAGACCAAAATAGAGCTCATTGGCATCAACTCAACTCGCCGTGTTTGGAGGAGGAGGAATGCTGCCTATGACCCCAAGAACAGCATCAAACATGGAGGTGGAAACATTATGCTTTGGGGGTGATTTTCTGCTAAGGGGACAGGACAACTTCACCGCATCAAAGGGACGATCGACGAGGCCATGTACCGTCAAATCTTGGGTGAGAACCTCCTTCCCACCGCCAGGGCATTGAAAATGGGTTGTGGATGGGTATTCCAGCATGACAATGACCCAAAAACACACGGCCAAGGCAACAAAGGAGTGGCTCAAGAAGAAGCACATTAAGGTCCTGGAGTGGCCTAGCCAGTCTCCAGACCTTAATCCCATAGACAATCTGTGGAGGGAGCTGAAGGTTCAAGTTGCCAAACGTCAGCCTCAAAACCATAATGACTTGGAGAAGATCTGCAAAGAGGAGTGGGACAAAATCCCTCCTGAGATGTGTGCAAACCTGGTGGCCAACTACAAGAAACGTCTGACCTCTGTGATTGCCAACAAGGGTTTTGCCACCAAGTACTAAGTCATGTTTTGCAGAGGGGTCAAATACTTATTTCCATCATTAAAATGCAAATAATTTTATAACATTTTTGACATGCGTTGTTCTGGATTGTTTTGTTGTTATTATGTCTCTCACTGTTCAAATAAACCTACCATTAAAATTATAGACTGATCATTTCTTTGTCAGTGGGCAAACATACAAAATCAGCAGGGGATCAAATACTTTTTTCCCTCACTGTACGGTTGTAGAAGTGGTGAGGTTTTGGTTATTGTGATGTGTGATGTTGTTTTGTATTGTGTGGTAGAGGGCAAGGTGACTATGGACAGGGGGGTGGTGGTGGTGAGGTTTTAATGAAATGAGGATGTATCATTAAAGAAGGACAAAAAGTCAAGTCTCTCTCTCTCATGTTTGACTTTTTAAATGGGACTGAGGCCCCTGGGCCTAGTGCCATTCGGTTTCTTCTTCTGCTATAATCCATGAATAATTTTTATAGCCAACATTTCCCCTTGATTAGAGGGAACCTGTAAAAGCACAGGTTCAATGATCTCCAATGACTAGTCTTGAGGGGAGCTTTCCGTCATTGGAGAGTCTGAGATAACACACTGTGTCCTGTTCTGTCACTAACTAGGCTACTCTGCATCCGCTGTCCCACTGATAACACTAAAGCCCAGGAGCAAGTGGCACCCTATATGTGGAAGCTAAGGACGGCTGACTGCTTCCTGTTTCAATAGAACATTGCCAGGTTCTTATTGACCAGTGTCTCGTCAGTCTGAAAAGGGGAAGGAAGGTACCCTCCTCTGTAGACTATTCAACTCTGATACCCTCCTCTGTAGACTAGTCAACTCTGATACCCTCCTCTGTAGACTAGTCAACTCTGGTACCCTCCTCTGTAGACTAGTCAACTCTGATACCCTCTTCTGTAGACTAGTCAACTCTGATACCCTCCTCTGTAGACTAGTCAACTCTGATACCCTCCTCTGTAGACTAGTCAACTCTGATACCCTCCTCTGTAAACTAGTCAATTTTGGTACCCTCCTCTGTAGACTAGTCAACTCTGATAAAAATCAATTTAAATTACAGGTTGTAATGGAACCAAATAGGAAAAGCACCAAGGTGGATGAATACTTTTGCAAGGCACTGAAACAGAGCTTTGCTCTTGCCCCAGTTTACCTTAGCTGACGAAGCTCCCTCGTACACCTTTAGACCGTCTCTAGTGTCTGCATATCCTGCCCATCCCTCATCATCACAGAAACATCATCTGTGTACGCCGTCACTGCTATGCCTGTCAACACACCCCATACCTGTCCAGAACACTCCCTGTATTCTCCTGCATAGGAGGCCCAGAAAAGGCTCAATAGCTAGTGTATATAACTGCCCCGGTAGAGGATATCCTTGTCTAATGCCCCACCTCACCCAGAATGGCCTACTGAGCCGTCCTCCCACCTTGACCATACATAACGCCCCAGTATACAACATCTTCACACAGGTCAAAAACCTTTCCCCAAACACAGACATCACATTAAACAGACACTCATGGTCCACTCTATCAATCAAATCAATGAAATGTATTTATAAAGCCCTTCTTACATCAGCTGATGTCACAAAGTGCTGTACAGAAACCCAGCCTAAAACCCCAAACAGCAAGCAATGCAGGTGTAGAAGTACGGTGGCTAAGAAAAACTCCCTAGAAAGGCCAGAACCTAGGAAGAAACCAAGAGAGGAACCAGGCTATGAGGAGTGGCCAGTCCTCTTCTGGCTGTGCCGGGTGGGGATTATAACAGAATATGGCCAAGATGTTCAAATGTTCATAGAGGTCCAGCAGGGTCAAATAATAATAATCACAGTGGTTGTCGAGGGTGCAACAGGTCAGCACCTCAGGAGTAAATGTCAGTTGGCTTTATCATAGCCGATCATTGAGAGTATGTCTACCGCTCCTGCTGTCTCTAGGGAGTTGAAAACAGCAGGTCTGGGACAGGTAGCACATCCTGTGAACAGTTCAAGATTCCATAGCCGCTGGCTGAACAGTTAAAACTGGAGCAGCAGCACGGCCAGGTGGACTGGGGACAGCAAGGAGTCATCAGGTCAGGTAGTCCTGAGGCATGGTCCTAGGGCTCAGGTCCTCTGAGAGAGAGAAATAAAGAAAGAAAGAAAGAAAGAAAGAAAGAAAGAAAGAAAGAGAGAAAAAGAGAGAGAGAATTAGAGAGAGCATACTTAAATTCACACAGGACACCGGATAAGACAGGACAAATACTCCAGATGTAACAGACTGACCCTAGCCTCCCGACACAATCAAAAGCCTTCTCTTTCTAGAGAGACCAGTCCAAAGTTCAAATTAGAAACCATCGACAAGTCCAACGTATCCCTGATTAAGAACAAGCTGTCCGTGATTGTGCGTCCCGGTACACAATGTCTGGTCCTTGAGTACTATAGAGTCCCGATGGGACTTCAGTCTGTTATCGAGGACCTTGGAGAATATCTTGTAGTCTGCATAGAGCAATGCAATACACCTCCAGTTCTTAAGTTCAAACAAGTCCCCTTTTTTTGGCAGGAGAGTCAGACCCAGCCACATCTACAAAACCATCTATAGCCTGACTAGACCCAGTCTCATCTACACCACCAGCCTGACTAGACCCAGCCTCATCTACACCACCATCTATAACCTGACTAGACCCAGTCTCATCTACACCACCACCTATAACCTGACTATACCCAGCCTCATCTACACCACCATCTATAACCTGACTAGACCCAGCCTCATCTACACCACCATCTATAGCATGACTAGACCCAGCCTCATCTACACCACCATCTATAGCCTGACTAGGCCCAGTCTCTGCCTGCTTCTCATGACCCCCTGCACATTGATCTCGATTTCCCCCACTGGCGCTTGTACCCTCACCTTGTCTACGGCCTTTGTGTTGGCACACAAAGCTCAAAGCTTTATGTTGGCCCCAAATCCCCATACTCAAAACACTGCAGATTATCTGTGCTGGCAAACCCTGCATAGAGCCCCTCCCCATGCCTCCCTTTAAAATGCACAATTAACTGCCTCCGGAATGAAACAACATGCTTAACAACATCTGCCTGAAAACCTGCCGACAACCGCTAGCAGACTCAGCTCTTTCCCGATTTGATCATCTGTAATAAACGGAGGAAGAGTCGCAACTACCACCCTTGTCAAAGGAGTCGAAAGAGGATAAATCGGCACCAACACATCCCTTACAAATATTCCACTAGTAATTAGCCTGCCCACTAAATTTACTTTTTCATTAACACAACCACAGCTTTGTTCATTCTGGATGCAGAATGCATAAATTCAGCTCCTTCCTGTTCACCTACCGTGAGCAGAACCTCCTCCACCTTAACTCCTTTCTCAGGAACACACCTGAATCCATGCCGTAATGACAGCATCTCCTCCACCTTAACTCCATTCTCAGGAACACACCTGAATCCATGCCGTACCGACAGTAACTTCTCCACGTTAACTCTTTCACAGCCTAGCGCAGAGGAGACTCTGTCGTTACGGCATGGATTCAGGTGTGTTCCTGAAAATGCCATCACGCACACCACACCGTTCAAACCTCAGGAGACTGAAACTCCGTCCTCTTCCTCCCTAACTTTGGAAAAAAAAAACAGTGGGTTCCGCTAAACTAACAGTGAGTTAACCCTCCACCATAGAAAATAAAATTTAAAGAAAAGGTCAAGGAAAGAATCAAGAAAATGAGTAAGGACAGAGCCCTCCACACGGCCTCTCATCTACAAACATTCCCAGTATGCACTGAGAGAGAGAGAGGTGGGATCAAGAAACGAGGAGAAGACAGAGAGAGAGAGAGAGGTGGGAGCAAGAAACAGGCGGAGAAAAGAGAGAGGGATTTGAGGGATGATATATTTTAGAGAGGGGGATTATTTGTCTCTCCTCAGTCCCTGGCAGCAGACTCCTCCCCCTCAGGGGCAGTGTGGAGAAAACGTCAATAAGGGTTATGAGAGAACATGAAGGACCCTGTTATCCACGTGGTAACATAACCCTGTCATCCCTCTGGTAATACAACCTTTCATCCATTTTACTTCTCCATCATTTAGCAGACACTCTTATCCAGAGCGACGTACAGAAAGTGTTAGTATCTTGCTGAAGGGCACATCGACAGACTTCTTTCACCTAGTCGTCTCAGGGATTCGAACTAGTGACCTTTGGGTTACTGGCCCAACATTCTTAACTGCTAGGCTACCTGTCATCTCTGTGGTAACAGTGACAAGACATATATCCATTCAGTCTTTAATCCCCTGCTCCAGACTGATGTCAGGATGATGTCAGAGTGGTGACTCGACATGACAACATTCTAACCACTTTGTCTGGTGCCAGCAAGTACCTGTTTTTCTTTGTTAGAATATAGCAGTTCTTATCTACAGGCTTGGTATCTGCAGGCTTGGTATCTACAGGCTTGGTATCTACAGGCTTGGTATCTATCTACAGGCTTGGTGTCTACAGGCTTGGTGTCTACAGGCTTGGTATCTACAGGCTTGGTGTCTACAGGCTTGGTGTCTACAGGCTTGGTATCTACAGGCTTGGTGTCTACAGGCTTGATGTCTACAGGTATGATATCTACAGGCTGGTGTCTACAGGCTTGGTGTCTACAGGCTTGGTATCTACAGGCTTGGTGTCTACAGGCTTGGTGTCTACAGGCTTGGTATCTACAGGCTTGGTGTCTACAGGCTTGATGTCTACAGGTATGATATCTACAGGCTTGGTGTCTACAGGCTTGGTGTCTACAGGCTTGGTATCTACAGGCTTGGTGTCTACAGGCTTGTTATCTACAGGCTTGGTGTCTACAGGCTTGGTATCTACAGGCTTGGTATCTACAGGCTTGGTGTCTACAGGCTTGGTATCTACAGGCTTGGTGTCTACAGGCTTGGTATCTGCAGGCTTGGTGTCTACAGGCTTGCTGTCTGCAGGCTTGGTGTCTGCAGGCTTGGTGTCTACAGGCTTGGTATCTGCAGGCTTGGTATCTGCAGGCTTGATATCTACAGGCTTGGTTCTGTAAGCTTGATATCTAAAGGCTTGGTGTCTACAGGCTTGGTGTCTACAGGCTTGGTATCTACAGGCTTGGTATCTGCAGGCTTGGTATCTACAGGCTTGGTTCTGTAAGCTTGATATCTCAAGGCTTGGTGTCTACAGGCTTGGTATCTGCAGGCTTGGTGTCTACAGGCTTGGTGTCTACAGGCTTGGTATCTCCAGGCTTGGTTCTGTAAGCTTGATATCTAAAGGCTTGGTGTCTACAGGCTTGGTATCTGCAGGCTTGGTATCTACAGGCTTGGTTCTGTAAGCTTGATATCTACAGGTTTGGTATCTACAGGCTTGGTATCTGCAGGCTTGGTGTCTACAGGCTTGGTGTCTACAGGCTTGGTGTCTACAGGCGTGGTATCTACAGGCTTGGTGTCTACAGGCTTGGTGTCTACAGGCTTGGTGTCTACAGGCTTGGTGTCTACAGGCTTGGTATCTGCAGGCTTGGTGTCTACAGGCTTGGTGTCTACAGGCTTGGTGTCTACAGGTATGATATCTACAGGCTTGGTGTCTACAGGCTTGGTATCTACAGGCTTGATATCTACAGGCTTGGTATCTACAGGCTTGGTATCTAAAGGCTTGGTATCTACAGGCTTGGTATCTAAAGGCTTGGTATCTGCAGGCTTGGTGTCTACAGGCTTGATATCTACAGGCTTGGTATCTAAAGGCTTGGTATCTACAGGCTTGGTATCTCCAGGCTTGGTATCTACAGGCTTGGTATCTAAAGGCTTGGTATCTACAGGCTTGGTATCTACAGGCTTGGTATCTACAGGCTTGGTATCTAAAGGCTTGGTATCTACAGGCTTGGTATCTACAGGCTTGGTATCTACAGGCTTGGTATCTGCAGGCTTGGTATCTACAGGCTTGGTTCTGTAAGCTTGATATCTAAAGGCTTGGTGTTTACAGGCTTGGTATCTACAGGCTTGGTATCTCCAGGCTTGGTATCTACAGGCTTGGTGTCTACAGGCTTGGTATCTCCAGGCTTGGTATCTCCAGGCTTGGTATCTACAGGCTTGGTATCTACAGGCTTGGTATCTACAGGCTTGGTATCTAAAGGCTTGGTATCTACAGGCTTGGTGTTTACAGGCTTGGTGTCTCCAGACTTGGTATCTACAGGCTTGGTGTCTACAGGCTTGGTATCTCCAGGCTTGGTATCTACAGGCTTGGTATCTACAGGCTTGGTATCTACAGGCTTGGTTCTGTAAGCTTGGTATCGGTGGGGCATAACAGTGCTGTCAAGTCTCCATGTATATTCTCCCAGTGTAAAAGGTAACAATTATAATGAGTGTCAGAAACACACTGTGCAGCGCTGTGTGATGCTGCAGGTAGGACCTCCTGGTGGTTCAGCGTCACCAAGATGACTGTATAGTTCAGTGAATCAGCAACTAGGACATTCTGTATAGGTTCAGTCACTGAGGTGACTGTACATCAGGCTGTACTCTATATAAGGAGACTGTACTCTATATAAGGAGACTGTACTCTATATAAGGAGACTGTACTCTATATAAGGAGACTGTATCAGACTGTACTCTATATAATGTGACTGTATCAGACTGTACTCTATATAAGGTGACTGTATCAGACTGTACTCTATTTACTGTGACTGTATCAGACTGTCCTCTATAAAAGGAGACTGTCCTCTATATAAGGAGCCTGTATATCAGACTGTCCTCTATATAAGGAGACTGTCCTCTATATAAGGAGACTGTATATCAGACTGTCCTCTATATAAGGTGACTGTACTCTATAGAAGGAGACTGTACATCAGGCTGTCCTCTATATAAGGAGACTGTATATCAGACTGTCCTCTATATAAGGAGACTGTATATCAGACTGTACTCTATATACTGAGACTGTCCTCTATATAAGGAGACTGTATATCAGACTGTCCTCTATATAAGGTGACTGTACTCTATAGAAGGAGACTGTACATCAGGCTGTCCTCTATATAAGGAGACTGTATATCAGGCTGTCCTCTATATAAGGAGACTGTATATCAGACTGTACTCTATATAAGGAGACTGTATATCAGACTGTACTCTATATAAGGAGACTGTATATCAGACTGTACTCTATAGAAGGAGACTGTACTCTATAGAAGGAGACTGTATCAGTCTGTCCTCTATTTACTGTGACTGTATCAGACTGTACTCTATATTATGAGACTGTATATTAGGCTGTACTCATCCCTGTGTCCTTGGAAACTGACGTTCCTCTGTCTCCTTGAATTGTATGACCCCTCCCTCCCTCCCTCCCTCCCTCCATCCTGTAGGTAATGAATATCCTGGAGAGGTTGTGGAATTAATGGCTTTAGCAGGAGATAATTATTATAAGTATTAAATGATCACCCCAGCACCATATGGCAAACTGCTAACCATATTATACAGCTCCAATCTCCCCATCAGGCTGTGTTGTATGTGTGGGGCTGTATGTATCTGTCCTATGGACTGGTTGTGATTAATATAGTGTATTGTATGTATCTGTTCTATAGACTGGTTGGGATGTATAAAGTACCTTCGGAAATTATATAGACCCATGGACTTTTTCCACATTTTTTTATGTTGTAGCCTTTCAATATAATGAATGAAATGACTTATTTTTCTCGGCAATCTACACACAATACCCCATAATGACAAAGCAAAAACAGGTTTTTAGAATTCCTTCCAAATGTAATAAACTTTAAAAACAGAAACACCTTATTTACATAATTATTCAGACCCTTTGCTATGAGACTTGAAATTGAGCTCAGGTGCATCCTGTATTGAAAATCCTTGAGATGTTTCTACATTTGGCCACTTGTGGTAAATTCAATTGATTGGACATGATTTGGAAAGGCACACACCTGTCTATATAAGGTCCCACAGTTGAGAGTGCATTGCAGAGCAAAAACCAAGTCATGAGGTCGAAGGAATTGTCCGTAGAGCTCCGAGACAGGATTGTGTCGAGGCACAGATCTGGGGAAGGGTACCAAAAAATGTTTGCAGCATTGAAGGTCCCCAAGAAGATAGTGGCCACAATCAATCTTAAATGGAAGAAGTTTGGAACCACCAAGACTCTTTCTAGAGCTGGCCGCCTGGCCAAACTGAGCAATCGGGGGAGAAGGGCCTTGGTCAGAGAGGTGACCAAGAACCCGATGGTCACTCTGACAGAGGTCTAGAGTTCCTCTGTGGAGATGGGACAACCTTCTGGAAGGACAACCATCTCTGCAGCACTCCACCAATCAGGCCTTTATGGTAGAGTTGCCAGACGGAAGCCACTCCTCAGTAAAAGGCACATGACAGCCCACTTGGAGTTTGCCAGAAGGTCACCAAAGACTCTCAGACCATGAGAAACAAGATTCTCTGGTCTGATGAAACCAAGATTGAACTCTTTGGCCTGAATGCCAAGTGTCACATCTGGAGGAAACCTGGCACCATCCCTATGGTAAAGCATGGTGGTGGCATGTGGGTATGTTTTTCAGTGGCAGGGACTGGGAGACTAGTCAGGGTTGAGGCAAAGATGAATGGAGCAAAGTACATTGAGATCCTTGATGAAAACCTGCTCCAGAGCACTGATTACCTCAGACTGGGGTGAAGGTTCACCTTCCAACAGGACAACAACGTTAAGCACACAGCCAATACAACGCAGAAGTTGCTTCGGGACAAGTCTCTGAATGTCCTTGAGTGGCCCAGCCAGAGCCCGGAACCCGATCTAACATCTCTGGAGAGACCTGAAAATAGCTGTGCAGCAACACTCCCCATCCAACCTGACAGACCTTGAGAGGATCTGCAGAGAAGAAGGGGAGAAACTCCCCAAATACAGGTGTGCCAAGCTTGTAGCGTCATACCCAAGAAGACTCGATCGCTGCCAAAGGTGCTTCCACAAAGTACTGAGTAAAAGGTCTGAATATTTATGAAAATGTGATATTTCCTGTTTCCTTTCAATTATAAATTAGCAAAATGTTCTAAAAACTTGTTTTTGCTTCGTCATTATTCTTGTGTGTAGATTGTTGAGGAAATTGTTTTATTTAATCCATTTCAGAATAAGACTCTAAACGTAACTGTAAATGTAGAAATGGTCAAGGGGTCTGAATACTTTCCGAAGGCACTGTATACTATATTGGATGAACTGGTATTACTGTATGTGTATGGCTGCTACAAATGACTAACAAACAACCATGTCTGTTATGTTTACGCCACACGATGTACATTCCAAATGGCTCCCTAGTCCCAATACAGAATATTAGGTTTGACCAGAGCCTTATAGCAAATAGGGTTCCTTTTGGTGAATAATTAATGCACTGCAGTGAAAACTATCTCCAGAACCATATCGGATGAAAGCAGTGTCATTCTCATGTCAATGATTTGATTATAATTCTAACTAAGCCTGGCTAAAATGCTCTTCTTTCTGTCTCTTCTCTTCTCTTCATACAATTTCTCCTCTCTTCTCTCTGTTTCTCTTAGTCTCTATTTATGTCACTCTCTCTCTCTTTCTCTCTACTCTCTCTCTCGTTCTCTTTCTCTCTCCTTTCTACTCTCTCTTTCTCTCTCCTCTACTCTCTCTCTCTCTCTCTCTCTCCCTCTCTCTACTCTCTCTCTCTTTCTCTCTCTTTCTCTCTACTCTATCTTTCTCTCCTCTCTCTCTTTAACTCTATCCTCTCTCTCCTTAACTCTATCCTCTCTCTCCCTTTCTCTCTCCTCTCTCTCCCTTTCTCTCTCCTCTCTCTCCCTTTCTCTCTCCTCTCTTTCTCTCTCACCTCTCTCTCTCTTTCTCTCCTCTCTATTTCTCTTTCTCTCTCCTCCCTACTCTCTACTCTCTTTCTCTTTCACTCTCCTCTACTCTCTACACTCTTTCTACATGTGTTTCTCTGATATAGGGTTTGAAGGTGATTTGAGCCAGAGGTGACCCATGCCAGGCCACTAACCCAGCCTATCTCTCTCTCTCTCTCTCTTTAAACCATCAGCATGTCAGCATAACACCATATCAGCCTACTGCTATAACTCTGAATCAACAACAGAAGATGCTCAGACCTGCTATTTGTTGGATGGAGGCCTCCCTTCATCCCTCAGGAATTAAGTCTGGTCTGCACTTGCCCTGAATACTGCACCTGCTGACCTGAGCCATGTCTGACCTGAGCCATATCTGACCTGAGCCATGTCTGACCTGAGCCATATCTGACCTGACCCATGTCTGACCTGAGCCATGTCTGACCTGAGCCATATCTGACCTGAGCCATGTCTGATCTGAGCCATATCTGACCTGAGCCATGTCTGACCTGAGCAAGGTCTGACCTGAGCCATGTCTGACCTGAGCCAGGTCTGACCTGAGCCATGTCTGATCTGAGCCATATCTGACCTGAGCCATGTCTGACCTGAGCAAGGTCTGACCTGAGCCATGTCTGACCTGAGCCAGGTCTGACCTGAGCCAGGTCTGACCTGAGCCATGTCTGGTGGATAATCTGACATTGTGAATAGTCTTGTGCACCAAACTTCCCACATGAAGGTGACGACATGTACATCTATTTCTGTTTACATTTACAATAATGTTTGACTGGATGATGGATACAACTACGCGTGATAAAGAAAAGTGTGTCTTCCTGAAGCCTTAGTTCCATCATCCCAGGTTAAAACTTCTTAGGGATTGGACCCCTTTTTTAAAATGTTCTCCTAAACTGACATACCCAAATCTAACTGCCTGCAGCTCATGCCCTGAAGCAAGGATATGCATATTATTGGTACCATTTGATAGGAAACAGTCTTGAGGTTTGTGGAAATGTGAATTGAATGCAGGAAAATATAACACAATAGATCTGGTAGAAGAAAATACAAAGAAAAAACTAAATGTTTTCTTCCAGCCATAACTGTGGTTGTAATTCCGATGGTGTCCACAAGATGGCAGCAGTGTATGTGCAAAGTTTCAGACGCATAACTTGAAGTAAGAGCAAACTACATGACATTTAGTGTGAAGTCACCCAGGTACATTTGGGCAAATCGTGAAGGAGACATTTGCATTCATATTAAATTTTTCTGCAAGAATATCGTCAAATCTGTATTCTTGGACTTTGATTTAGCTTTTCCAGTATTATTAGAAATATTATAAGTTCAACATTTGCAAAACAACCAGTTTTCATAACTCTGAATATTCTTATAATTTTTGTCCAAAAGGAAAAGGCTTGCTGTCGCAAAAGATTAGCAGCTACATTTTACAACAGATACAGGGTTTCCATATACTCCAATAAAGCCCAGCTCATTGGCTATCTAGCTAGCTTTGTTTGATCCCGATCGGTGCTTATTTGACAAAGTCAGAGTTGATCAAGTGAAGACCGCCCGTGTCATCGGCTTGCCATAAAGGTGTCGCTCTCTGACTACATTTGGTGTCCTATAGGATATACTACACCCTTAATGAAATAGTGAAGTCTGGTTATGTTCTAGGAGCTCTGAGGAATACATACGAATGTGATTTGACTGGTTGAAACAACGCTGAGGGTTAGATTTTCACAGATTCCTTTCTTTGCAAATTGAACGAGTGGAAATACAAAATCAATCGCGCATGCTATATGGACCTTTTTAGGATATGAAAAAGGATTTTATCTAACAAAACAACACTTCATGTTATCTCTGGGACCCTTTGGATGATAAATCAGAGCAATAATTCAGAATGTAAGTACACATTTCACCTTCAGAGCTGAATTTATCAAACCTATCGCGGTGAAAAAAGTGTTTTGTTGTTAAGAGCTCTCCTCAAACAATAGCATGGCATGTTTTCACTGTAATAGCTACTGTAAATTGGACAGTGCAGTTATATTAACAAGAATTTAAGCTTTCAGCTTATATTTGTACTGACATTTGTTGTTTCTCTAAAATCTGCGATCATGACACAAGGCGGTGCATGATTTACAACTGTCCCGTTGACGGGACGCCGATCCCTGAACACCGTGTATCACCAGCACAGGGAGTCAGTGAGATACAAGCAGCAGTGAGGGCAGAGGCGGTGTGTGTCCGGGAGGATTGTCTTAACAGTGAGATGAATGGATGAAGCCCTCCAGCTCAAGGCCATAACTACTGAGATAGAACCACAGCATTATGACCCAGACCCATCTGCTCACCCCGCTGCCTCTCAGCACCAGCCACTCTCTCACCATGTCAGCCTAGACTCTCTCTCTCTCTCTAGCACCATGCCAATACTCTCATTATCTAATCACTCACAACAGAGCAGAACAGGACAGAGCAGAACAGAGCAGAACAGAACAGAGCAGAACAGAACAGGATAGATCAGAACAGAACAAAGCAGAGCAGAACAGAACAGAACAGAACAGAGCAGAACAGGACAGAGCAGAACAGAGCAGAACAGAACAAAGCAGAGTAGAACAGAACAAAGCAGAGCAGAACAGAACAGAACAGAGCAGAACAGGACAGAGCAGAACAGAGCAGAACAGAACAAAGCAGAACAGAACAGAACAAAGCAGAACAGAACAGGACAGGACAGGACAGAACAGAACAGAGCAGAACAGGACAGGACAGAACCGAACAGAGCAGAACAGGACAGAACAGAACAGAACAGAACAGGACAGGACAGGACAGAACAGAACAGGACAGAACCGAACCGAACAGAGCAGAACAGAACTGAACAGGACAGAACAGAACTGAACAGGACAGAACAGGGCAGAGCAGAACAGAGCAGAACAGAACAGAACAGAGCAGAACAGGACAGAACAGAACAGAGCAGAACAGAACTGAACAGGACAGAACAGAACAGAGCAGAACAGAACTGAACAGGACAGAACAGAACAGAACAGAACAGGACAGGACAGAACAGAACAGGACAGAAAAGAACAGGACAGGACAGAACAGAACAAGACAGAAAAGAACAGGACAGAACAGGACAGGACAGGACAGGACAGAGCAGAACAGAGCAGGACAGAACAGGACAGGACAGGACAGAGCAGAACAGAACTGGACAGAACAGAACAGAACAGGAAAGGACAGGACAGAACAGAACAGAGCAGAACAGGACAGGACAGGACAGAGCAGAACAGAGCAGGACAGAACAGGACAGGACAGGACAGAGCAGAACAGAACTGGACAGAACAGAACAGAACAGGAAAGGACAGGACAGAACAGAACAGAGCAGAACAGAGCAGGACAGGACAGGACAGGACAGGACAGGTGCTAGATGTTGATCATTTCTATTTTATAAGTCTTCTTATTATGTTGCGTTTTCCTGCTGTTCGTTCTGACATATCTAATCACTAGTGCTTTATAACCTCCATACTAACCACTTTAGTAGAGATTAGCCTTCAAAGTAGGTATCAGAAATACAGAATCTGGGTAAAGCAGGTCTGATTACGTCCAAAGATGGTTGTGTGCTATTGTGGATATCCTTTCACTGGTTCCAACTGGTATACCCTAACACCAGCCAGCCCCCTCGGTGAGAAACACTGCCTAATCCTAACCCGACTCAGTGAGAAGTGAGTTATAGGCCTGTCCAGACTGGCTGACCTGTTCAGAGAGTAGAGGTCAGGGGTCAGGTGAAGCTAATCCCGTGACATCATGTCTCTGCTGGCATTTTCAAATGGCAAACTCCATACAGTTAACACACCCTACAGTTAACACACCCTACAGTTAACACACCATACAGTTAACACACCATACAGAGTTAACACACCATACAGTTAACACACCATACAGAGTTAACACACCATACAGAGTTAACACCTCATACAGTTAACGCACCACACAGTTAGCACACCATAAAGTTAACACACCATACAGAGTTAACACACCATACAGAGTTAACACACCATACAGAGTTAACACACCATACAGTTAACACACCACACAGTTAACACACCATACAGAGTTAACACACCATACAGAGTTAACACACCATACAGTTAACACACCATACAGAGTTAACAGACCATATATAGTTAACACAACATACAAAGTTAACACACCATACAGAGTTAACACACCATACAGTTAACACACCATACAGTTAACAGACCATACAGTTAACACACCATACAGAGTTAACACACCATACAGTTAACACACCATACAGTTAACACACCATACAGAATTAACACACCATACAGTTAACACACCATACAGTTAACACACCATACAGTTAACACACCATACAGTTAACACACAACACTGAGTTAACACACCATACAGAGTTAAAACACCATACAGTTAACACACCATACAGAGTTAACACACCATACAGAGTTAACACACCATACAGAGTTAACACCTCATACAGTTAACGCACCACACAGTTAACACACCATAAAGTTAACACACCATACAGAGTTAACACACCATACAGAGTTAACACACCATACAGAGTTAACACACCATACAGTTAACACACCATACAGTTAACACACCATACAGAATTAACAGACCATATATAGTTAACACACCATACAGAGTTAACACACCATTCAGAGTTAACACACCATACAGAGTTAACACACCATACAGTTAACACACCATACAGTTAACACACCATACAGAGTTAACAAACCATATAGTTAACACACCATACAGAGTTAACACACCATACAGAGTTAACACACCATACAGTTAACAGACCATACAGTTAACACACCATACAGAGTTAACACACCATACAGTTAACACACCATACAGTTAACACACCATAAAGAATTAACACACCATACAGTTAACACACCATACAGTTAACACACCATACAGAGTTAACAGACCATAAATAGTTAACACACCATACAGAGTTAACACACCATACAGAGTTAACACACCATACAGTTAACACACCATACAGAATTAACACACCATACAGTTAACACACCATACAGTTAACACACCATACAGAGTTAACAGACCATAAATAGTTAACACACCATACAGAGTTAACACACCATACAGAGTTAACACACCATACAGTTAACACACCATACAGTTAACACACCATAGAGAGTTAACACACCATACAGAGTTGACACACCATACAGTTAACACACCATATAGATTTAACACACCATACAGTTAACACACCATACAGTTAACACACCATACAGTTAACACACAATATAGAGTTAACACACCATACAGTTAAAACACCATACTGTTAACACACCATATAGAGTTAACACACCATACAGTTAACACACCTCACAGAGTTAACACACCATACAGTTAACACACCATACAGAGTTAACACACCATACAGAGTTAACACACCATACAGTTAACACACCATACAGTTAACACACCATACAGAGTTAACAAACCATATAGTTAACACACCATACAGTTACCACATCATACAGAGTTAACACACCATACAGTTAACACACCATACAGTTAACACACCATACAGAGTTAACACACCATACAGAGTTAACACACCATACAGTTAGCACACCATACAGTTAACACACCATACAGTTAACACACAATACAGTTAACACACCATACAGAGTTAACAGACCATAAATAGTTAACACACCATACAGAGTTAACACACCATACAGAGTTAACACACCATACAGTTAACACACCATACAGTTAACACACCATAGAGACTTAACACACCATACAGAGTTGACACACCATACAGTTAACACACCATATAGAGTTAACACACCATACAGTTAACACACCATACAGTTAACACACCATACAGTTAACACACCATACAGTTAAAACACCATACTGTTAACACACCATATAGAGTTAACACACCATACAGTTAACACACCTCACAGAGTTAACACACCATACAGTTAACACACCATACAGAGTTAACACACCATAAAGAGTTAACACACCATACAGTTAACACACCATACAGTTAACACACCATACAGAGTTAACAAACCATATAGTTAACACACCATACAGTTACCACATCATACAGAGTTAACACACCATACAGTTAACACACCATACAGTTAACACACCATACAGAGTTAACACACCATACAGAGTTAACACACCATACAGTTAACACACCATATAGTTAACACACCATACAGTTAACACACCATACAGTTAACACACCATACAGAATTAACACACCATACAGTTAACACACCATACAGAGTTAACACACCATAAATAGTTTACACACCATACAGAGTTAACACACCATACAGAGTTAACACACCATATAGAGTTAACACACCATACAGTTAACACACCATACAGTTAACACACCATATAGAGTTAACACACCATACAGTTAACACACCATGCAGAGTTAACACACCATACAGTTAACACACCATATAGTTAACACACCATTCAGAGTAAACACACCATACAGTTAACACACCATACAGTTAACACACCATACAGAATTAACACACCATACAGTTAACACACCATACAGTTAACACACCATACAGAGTTAACACACAATAAATAGTTTACACACCATACAGAGTTAACACACCATACAGAGTTAACACACCATACAGTTAACACACCATACAGTTAACACACCATATAGAGTTAACACACCATACAGTTAACACACCATAGAGAGTTAACACACCATACAGAGTTAACACACCATACAGAGTTAACACACCATATAGTGTTAACACACCATACAGTTAACACACCATACAGTTAACACACCAGAGAGAGTTAACACACCATACAGAGTTTACACACCATACAGTTAACACACCATACAGTTAACACACCATACAGTTAACACACAACACTGAGTTAACACACCATACAGAGTTAAAACACCATACAGTTAACACACCATACAGAGTTAACACACCATACAGAGTTAACACACCATACAGAGTTAACACCTCATACAGTTAACGCACCACACAGTTAACACACCATAAAGTTAACACACCATACAGAGTTAACACACCATACAGAGTTAACACACCATACAGAGTTAACACACCATACAGTTAACACACCATACAGTTAACACAACATACAGAATTAACACACCATACAGTTAACACACCATACAGTTAACACACCATACAGAGTTAACAGACCATATAGTTAACACACCATACAGAGTTAACACACCATTCAGAGTTAACACACCATACAGAGTTAACACACCATACAGTTAACACACCATACAGTTAACACACCATACAGAGTTAACAAACCATATAGTTAACACACCATACAGAGTTAACACACCATACAGAGTTAACACACCATACAGTTAACACACCATACAGTTAACACACCATACAGAGTTAACAAACCATATAGTTAACACACCATACAGAGTTAACACACCATACAGAGTTAACACACCATACAGTTAACAGACCATACAGTTAACACACCATACAGAGTTAACACACCATACAGTTAACACACCATACAGTTAACACACCATACAGAATTAACACACCAAACAGTTAACACACCATACAGTTAACACACCATACAGAGTTAACAGACCATAAATAGTTAACACACCATACAGAGTTAACACACCATACAGAGTTAACACACCATACAGTTAACACACCATACAGTTAACACACCATAGAGAGTTAACACACCATACAGAGTTGACACACCATACAGTTAACACACCATATAGAGTTAACACACCATACAGTTAACACACCATACAGTTAACACACCATACAGTTAACACACCATATAGAGTTAACACACCATACAGTTAACACACCATACTGTTAACACACCATATAGAGTTAACACACCATACAGTTAACACACCTCACAGAGTTAACACACCATACAGTTAACACACCATACAGAGTTAACACACCATACAGAGTTAACACACCATACAGTTAACACACCATACAGTTAACACACCATACAGAGTTAACAAACCATATAGTTAACACACCATACAGTTAACACATCATACAGAGTTAACACACCATACAGTTAACACACCATACAGTTAACACACCATACAGAGTTAACACACCATACAGAGTTAACACACCATACAGTTAACACACCATACAGAGTTAACACACCATACAGTTAACGCACCATACAGTTAACAAAACATACAGAGTTAACACACCATACAGAGTTAACACACCATACAGAGTTGACACACCATACAGTTAACACACCATATAGAGTTAACACACCATACAGTTAACACACCATACAGTTAACACACCATACAGTTAACAAACCATTTAGAGTTAACACACCATACAGTTAGCACACCATACTGTTAACACACCATACAGAGTTAACACACCATACAGTTAACACACCATACAGTTAACACACCATGCAGAGTTAACACACCATACAGTTAACACACCATACAGAGTTAACACACCATACAGAGTTAACACACCATACAGAGTTAACACCTCATACAGTTAACGCACCATACAGTTAACACACCATAAAGTTAACACACCATACAGAGTTAACACACCATACAGAGTTAACAGACCATACAGAGTTAACACACCATACAGTTAACACACCACACAGTTAACACACCATACAGAGTTAACACACCATACAGAGTTAACACACCATACAGTTAACACACCATATAGTTAACACACCATTCAGAGTAAACACACCATACAGTTAACACACCATACAGTTAACACACCATACAGAATTAACACACCATACAGTTAACACACCATACAGAGTTAACACACCATAAATAGTTTACACACGATACAGAGTTAACACACCATACAGAGTTAACACACCATATAGAGTTAACACACCATACAGTTAACACACCATACAGTTAACACACCATACAGAGTTAACAAACCATATAGTTAACACACCATACAGAGTTAACACACCATACAGAGTTAACACACCATACAGTTAACAGACCATACAGTTAACACACCATACAGAGTTAACACACCATACAGTTAACACACCATACAGTTAACACACCATAAAGAATTAACACACCATACAGTTAACACACCATACAGTTAACACACCATACAGAGTTAACAGACCATAAATAGTTAACACACCATACAGAGTTAACACACCATACAGAGTTAACACACCATACAGTTAACACACCATACAGAATTAACACACCATACAGTTAACACACCATACAGTTAACACACCATACAGAGTTAACAGACCATAAATAGTTAACACACCATACAGAGTTAACACACCATACAGAGTTAACACACCATACAGTTAACACACCATACAGTTAACACACCATAGAGAGTTAACACACCATACAGAGTTGACACACCATACAGTTAACACACCATATAGAGTTAACACACCATACAGTTAACACACCATACAGTTAACACACCATACAGTTAACACACAATATAGAGTTAACACACCATACAGTTAAAACACCATACTGTTAACACACCATATAGAGTTAACACACCATACAGTTAACACACCTCACAGAGTTAACACACCATACAGTTAACACACCATACAGAGTTAACACACCATACAGAGTTAACACACCATACAGTTAACACACCATACAGTTAACACACCATACAGAGTTAACAAACCATATAGTTAACACACCATACAGTTACCACATCATACAGAGTTAACACACCATACAGTTAACACACCATACAGTTAACACACCATACAGAGTTAACACACCATACAGAGTTAACACACCATACAGTTAGCACACCATACAGTTAACACACCATACAGTTAACACACAATACAGTTAACACACCATACAGAGTTAACAGACCATAAATAGTTAACACACCATACAGAGTTAACACACCATACAGAGTTAACACACCATACAGTTAACACACCATACAGTTAACACACCATAGAGACTTAACACACCATACAGAGTTGACACACCATACAGTTAACACACCATATAGAGTTAACACACCATACAGTTAACACACCATACAGTTAACACACCATACAGTTAACACACAATATAGAGTTAACACACCATACAGTTAAAACACCATACTGTTAACACACCATATAGAGTTAACACACCATACAGTTAACACACCTCACAGAGTTAACACACCATACAGTTAACACACCATACAGAGTTAACACACCATAAAGAGTTAACACACCATACAGTTAACACACCATACAGTTAACACACCATACAGAGTTAACAAACCATATAGTTAACACACCATACAGTTACCACATCATACAGAGTTAACACACCATACAGTTAACACACCATACAGTTAACACACCATACAGAGTTAACACACCATACAGAGTTAACACACCATACAGTTAACACACCATATAGTTAACACACCATACAGTTAACACACCATACAGTTAACACACCATACAGAATTAACACACCATACAGTTAACACACCATACAGAGTTAACACACCATAAATAGTTTACACACCATACAGAGTTAACACACCATACAGAGTTAACACACCATATAGAGTTAACACACCATACAGTTAACACACCATACAGTTAACACACCATATAGAGTTAACACACCATACAGTTAACACACCATGCAGAGTTAACACACCATACAGTTAACACACCATATAGTTAACACACCATTCAGAGTAAACACACCATACAGTTAACACACCATACAGTTAACACACCATACAGAATTAACACACCATACAGTTAACACACCATACAGTTAACACACCATACAGAGTTAACACACAATAAATAGTTTACACACCATACAGAGTTAACACACCATACAGAGTTAACACACCATACAGTTAACACACCATACAGTTAACACACCATATAGAGTTAACACACCATACAGTTAACACACCATAGAGAGTTAACACACCATACAGAGTTAACACACCATACAGAGTTAACACACCATATAGTGTTAACACACCATACAGTTAACACACCATACAGTTAACACACCAGAGAGAGTTAACACACCATACAGAGTTTACACACCATACAGTTAACACACCATACAGTTAACACACCATACAGTTAACACACAACACTGAGTTAACACACCATACAGAGTTAAAACACCATACAGTTAACACACCATACAGAGTTAACACACCATACAGAGTTAACACACCATACAGAGTTAACACCTCATACAGTTAACGCACCACACAGTTAACACACCATAAAGTTAACACACCATACAGAGTTAACACACCATACAGAGTTAACACACCATACAGAGTTAACACACCATACAGTTAACACACCATACAGTTAACACAACATACAGAATTAACACACCATACAGTTAACACACCATACAGTTAACACACCATACAGAGTTAACAGACCATATATAGTTAACACACCATACAGAGTTAACACACCATTCAGAGTTAACACACCATACAGAGTTAACACACCATACAGTTAACACACCATACAGTTAACACACCATACAGAGTTAACAAACCATATAGTTAACACACCATACAGAGTTAACACACCATACAGAGTTAACACACCATACAGTTAACACACCATACAGTTAACACACCATACAGAGTTAACAAACCATATAGTTAACACACCATACAGAGTTAACACACCATACAGAGTTAACACACCATACAGTTAACAGACCATACAGTTAACACACCATACAGAGTTAACACACCATACAGTTAACACACCATACAGAATTAACACACCAAACAGTTAACACACCATACAGTTAACACACCATACAGAGTTAACAGACCATAAATAGTTAACACACCATACAGAGTTAACACACCATACAGAGTTAACACACCATACAGTTAACACACCATACAGTTAACACACCATAGAGAGTTAACACACCATACAGAGTTGACACACCATACAGTTAACACACCATATAGAGTTAACACACCATACAGTTAACACACCATACAGTTAACACACCATACAGTTAACACACCATATAGAGTTAACACACCATACAGTTAACACACCATACTGTTAACACACCATATAGAGTTAACACACCATACAGTTAACACACCTCACAGAGTTAACACACCATACAGTTAACACACCATACAGAGTTAACACACCATACAGAGTTAACACACCATACAGTTAACACACCATACAGTTAACACACCATACAGAGTTAACAAACCATATAGTTAACACACCATACAGTTAACACATCATACAGAGTTAACACACCATACAGTTAACACACCATACAGTTAACACACCATACAGAGTTAACACACCATACAGAGTTAACACACCATACAGTTAACACACCATACAGAGTTAACACACCATACAGTTAACGCACCATACAGTTAACAAAACATACAGAGTTAACACACCATACAGAGTTAACACACCATACAGAGTTGACACACCATACAGTTAACACACCATATAGAGTTAACACACCATACAGTTAACACACCAAACAGTTAACACACCATACAGTTAACAAACCATTTAGAGTTAACACACCATACAGTTAGCACACCATACTGTTAACACACCATACAGAGTTAACACACCATACAGTTAACACACCATACAGTTAACACACCATGCAGAGTTAACACACCATACAGTTAACAAAACATACAGAGTTAACACACCATACAGAGTTAACACACCATACAGAGTTAACACCTCATACAGTTAACGCACCATACAGTTAACACACCATAAAGTTAACACACCATACAGAGTTAACACACCATACAGAGTTAACAGACCATACAGAGTTAACACACCATACAGTTAACACACCACACAGTTAACACACCATACAGAGTTAACACACCATACAGAGTTAACACACCATACAGTTAACACACCATATAGTTAACACACCATTCAGAGTAAACACACCATACAGTTAACACACCATACAGTTAACACACCATACAGAATTAACACACCATACAGTTAACACACCATACAGAGTTAACACACCATAAATAGTTTACACACCATACAGAGTTAACACACCATACAGAGTTAACACACCATATAGAGTTAACACACCATACAGTTAACACACCATGCAGAGTTAACACACCATACAGTTAACACACCATATAGTTAACACACCATTCAGAGTAAACACACCATACAGTTAACACACCATACAGTTAACACACCATACAGAATTAACACACCATACAGTTAACACACCATACAGTTAACACACCATACAGAGTTAACACACCATAAATAGTTTACACACCATACAGAGTTAACACACCATACAGAGTTAACACACCATACAGAGTTAACACACCATACAGTTAACACACCATATAGAGTTAACACACCATACAGTTAACACACCATAGAGAGTTAACACACCATACAGAGTTAACACACCATACAGTGTTAACACACCATACAGTTAACACACCATACAGTTAACACACCATACAGTTAACACACCAGAGAGAGTTAACACACCATACAGAGTTTACACACCATGCAGTTAACACACCATACAGTTAACACACCATACAGTTAACACACAACACTGAGTTAACACACCATACAGAGTTAAAACACCATACAGTTAACACACCATACAGAGTTAACACACCATACAGAGTTAACACCTCATACAGTTAACGCACCACACAGTTAATACACCATAAACTTAACACACCATACAGAGTTAACACACCATACAGAGTTAACACACCATACAGAGTTAACACACCATACAGTTAACACACCATACAGTTAACACAACATACAGAATTAACACACCATACAGTTAACACACCATACAGTTAACACACCATACAGAGTTAACAGACCATATAAGGTTAACACACCATACAGAGTTAACACACCATTCAGAGTTAACACACCATACAGAGTTAACACACCATACAGTTAACACACCATACAGTTAACACACCATACAGAGTTAACAAACCATATAGTTAACAAACCATACAGAGTTAACACACCATACAGTGTTAACACACCATACAGTTAACAGACCATACAGTTAACACACCATACAGAGTTAACACACCAAACAGTTAACACACCATACAGTTAACACACCATACAGAATTAACATACCATACAGTTAACACACCATACAGTTAACACACCATACAGAGTTAACAGACCATAAATAGTTAACACACCATACAGAGTTAACACACCATACAGAGTTAACACATCATACAGTTAACACACCATACAGTTAACACACCATAGAGAGTTAACACACCATACAGAGTTGACACACCATACAGTTAACACACCATATATAGTTAACACACCATACAGTTAACACACCATACAGTTAACACACCATACTGTTAACACACCATATAGAGTTAACACACCATACAGTTAACACACCATAAACTTAACACACCATACAGAGTTAACACACCATACAGAGTTAACACACCATACAGTTAACACACCATACAGTTAACACACCATACAGAGTTAACAAACCATATAGTTAACACACCATACAGTTAACACATCATACAGAGTTAACACACCATACAGTTAACACACCATACAGTTAACACACCATACAGAGTTAACACACCATACAGTTAACACACCATACAGTTAACACACCATACAGTTAACACACCATATAGAGTTAACACACCATACAGTTAACACACCATACTGTTAACACACCATATAGAGTTAACACACCATACAGTTAACACACCTCACAGAGTTAACACACCATACAGTTAACACACCATACAGAGTTAACACACCATACAGAGTTAACACACCATACAGTTAACACACCATACAGTTAACACACCATACAGAGTTAACAAACCATATAGTTAACACACCATACAGTTAACACATCATACAGAGTTAACACACCATACAGTTAACACACCATACAGTTAACACACCATACAGAGTTAACACACCATACAGAGTTAACACACCATACAGTTAACACACCATACAGAGTTAACACACCATACAGTTAACGCACCATACAGTTAACAAAACGTACAGAGTTAACACACCATACAGAGTTAACACACCATACAGAGTTGACACACCATACAGTTAACACACCATATAGAGTTAACACACCATACAGTTAACACACCATACAGTTAACACACCATACAGTTAACAAACCATTTAGAGTTAACACACCATACAGTTAGCACACCATACTGTTAACACACCATACAGAGTTAACACACCATACAGTTAACACACCATACAGTTAACACACCATGCAGAGTTAACACACCATACAGTTAACACACCATACAGAGTTAACACACCATACAGAGTTAACACACCATACAGAGTTAACACCTCATACAGTTAACGCACCATACAGTTAACACACCATAAAGTTAACACACCATACAGAGTTAACAGACCATACAGAGTTAACACACCATACAGTTAACACACCACACAGTTAACACACCATACAGAGTTAACACACCATACAGAGTTAACACACCATACAGTTAACACACCATATAGTTAACACACCATTCAGAGTAAACACACCATACAGTTAACACACCATACAGTTAACACACCATACAGAATTAACACACCATACAGTTAACACACCATACAGAGTTAACACACCATACAGAGTTAACACACCATATAGAGTTAACACACCATACAGTTAACACACCATGCAGAGTTAACACACCATACAGTTAACACACCATATAGTTAACACACCATTCAGAGTAAACACACCATACAGTTAACACACCATACAGTTAACACACCATACAGAATTAACACACCATACAGTTAACACACCATACAGTTAACACACCATACAGAGTTAACACACCATAAATAGTTTACACACCATACAGAGTTAACACACCATACAGAGTTAACACACCATACAGTTAACACACCATATAGAGTTAACACACCATACAGTTAACACACCATAGAGAGTTAACACACCATACAGAGTTAACACACCATACAGTGTTAACACACCATACAGTTAACACACCATACAGTTAACACACCAGAGAGAGTTAACACACCATACAGAGTTTACACACCATACAGTTAACACACCATACAGTTAACACACCATACAGTTAACACACAACACTGAGTTAACACACCATACAGAGTTAAAACACCATACAGTTAACACACCATACAGAGTTAACACACCATACAGAGTTAACACACCATACAGAGTTAACACCTCATACAGTTAACGCACCACACAGTTAATACACCATAAACTTAACACACCATACAGAGTTAACACACCATACAGAGTTAACACACCATACAGAGTTAACACACCATACAGTTAACACACCATACAGTTAACACAACATACAGAATTAACACACCATACAGTTAACACACCATACAGTTAACACACCATACAGAGTTAACAGACCATATAAGGTTAAAACACCATACAGAGTTAACACACCATTCAGAGTTAACACACCATACAGAGTTAACACACCATACAGTTAACACACCATACAGTTAACACACCATACAGAGTTAACAAACCATATAGTTAACAAACCATACAGAGTTAACACACCATACAGTGTTAACACACCATACAGTTAACAGACCATACAGTTAACACACCATACAGAGTTAACACACCAAACAGTTAACACACCATACAGTTAACACACCATACAGAATTAACATACCATACAGTTAACACACCATACAGTTAACACACCATACAGAGTTAACAGACCATAAATAGTTAACACACCATACAGAGTTAACACACCATACAGAGTTAACACATCATACAGTTAACACACCATACAGTTAACACACCACAGAGAGTTAACACACCATACAGAGTTGACACACCATACAGTTAACACACCATATATAGTTAACACACCATACAGTTAACACACCATACAGTTAACACACCATACTGTTAACACACCATATAGAGTTAACACACCATACAGTTAACACACCTCACAGAGTTAACACACCATACAGTTAACACACCATACAGAGTTAACACACCATACAGAGTTAACACACCATACAGTTAACACACCATACAGTTAACACACCATACAGAGTTAACAAACCATATAGTTAACACACCATACAGTTAACACATCATACAGAGTTAACACACCATACAGTTAACACACCATACAGTTAACACACCATACAGAGTTAACACACCATACAGTTAACACACCATTCAGTTAACAAAACATACAGAGTTAACACACCATACAGAGTTAACACACCATACAGAGTTGACACACCATACAGTTAACACACCATATAGAGTTAACACACCATACAGTTAACACACCATACAGTTAACACACCATACAGTTAACAAACCATTTAGAGTTAACACACCATACAGTTAACACACCATACTGTTAACACACCATATAGAGTTAACACACCATACAGAGTTAACACACCATACAGAGTTAACACACCATACAGAGTTAACACACCATACAGAGTTAACACACCATACAGTTAACACACCATACAGAGTTAACACACCATATAGTTAACACACCATACAGTTAACACATCATACAGAGTTAACACACCATACAGTTAACACACCATACAGAGTTAACACACCATACAGAGTTAACACACCATACAGTTAACACACCATACAGTTAACACACCATACAGAGTTAACACACCATATAGAGTTAACACACCATACAGTTAACACACCTCACAGAGTTAACACACCATACAGTTAACACACCATACAGAGTTAACACACCATACAGAGTTAACACACCATACAGTTAACACACCATACAGTTAACACACCATACAGAGTTAACAAACCATATAGTTAACACACCATACAGTTAACACATCATACAGAGTTAACACACCATACAGTTAACACACCATACAGTTAACACACCATACAGAGTTAACACACCATACAGTTAACGCACCATACAGTTAACAAAACATACAGAGTTAACACACCATACAGAGTTAACACACCATACAGAGTTGACACACCATACAGTTAATACACCATATAGAGTTAACACACCATACAGTTAACACACCATACAGTTAACACACCATACAGTTAACAAACCATTTAGAGTTAACACACCATACAGTTAGCACACCATACTGTTAACACACCATACAGAGTTAACACACCATACAGTTAACACACCATACAGTTAACACACCATGCAGAGTTAACACACCAAACAGTTAACACACCATACAGAGTTAACACACCATACAGAGTTAACACACCATACAGAGTTAACACCTCATACAGTTAACGCACCATACAGTTAACACACCATAAAGTTAACACACCATACAGAGTTAACACACCATACAGAGTTAACAGACCATACAGAGTTAACACACCATACAGTTAACACACCACACAGTTAACACACCATACAGAGTTAACACACCATACAGAGTTAACACACCATACAGTTAACAAACCATATAGTTAACACACCATTCAGAGTAAACACACCATACAGTTAACACACCATACAGTTAACACACCATACAGAATTAACACACCATACAGTTAACACACCATACAGAGTTAACACACCATAAATAGTTTACACACCATACAGAGTTAACACACCATACAGAGTTAACACACCATATAGAGTTAACACACCATACAGTTAACACACCATACAGTTAACACACCATATAGAGTTAACACACCATACAGTTAACACACCATGCAGAGTTAACACACCATACAGTTAACACACCATATAGTTATCACACCATTCAGAGTAAACACACCATACAGTTAACACACCATACAGTTAACACACCATACAGAATTAACACACCATACAGTTAACACACCATACAGTTAACACACCATACAGAGTTAACACACCATAAATAGTTTACACACCATACAGAGTTAACACACCATACAGAGTTAACACACCATACAGAGTTAACACACCATACAGTTAACACACCATATAGAGTTAACACACCATACAGTTAACACACCATAGAGAGTTAACACACCATACAGAGTTAACACACCATACAGTGTTAACACACCATACAGTTAACACACCATACAGTTAACACACCAGAGAGAGTTAACACACCATACAGAGTTTACACACCATACAGTTAACACACCATACAGTTAACACACAACACTGAGTTAACACACCATACAGAGTTAAAACACCATACAGTTAACACACCATACAGAGTTAACACACCATACAGAGTTAACACACCATACAGAGTTAACACCTCATACAGTTAACGCACCACACAGTTAATACACCATAAACTTAACACACCATACAGAGTTAACACACCATACAAAGTTAACACACCATACAGAGTTAACACACCATACAGTTAACACACCATACAGTTAACACAACATACAGAATTAACACACCATACAGTTAACACACCATACAGTTAACACACCATACAGAGTTAACAGACCATATAAGGTTAACACACCATACAGAGTTAACACACCATTCAGAGTTAACACACCATACAGAGTTAACACACCATACAGTTAACACACCATACAGTTAACACACCATACAGAGTTAACAAACCATATAGTTAACAAACCATACAGAGTTAACACACCATACAGTGTTAACACACCATACAGTTAACAGACCATACAGTTAACACACCATACAGAGTTAACACACCATACAGTTAACACACCATACAGTTAACACACCATACAGAATTAACATACCATACAGTTAACACACCATACAGTTAACACACCATACAGAGTTAACAGACCATAAATTTTTAACACACCATACAGAGTTAACACACCATACCGAGTTAACACATCATACAGTTAACACACCATACAGTTAACACACCATAGAGAGTTAACACACCATACAGAGTTGACACACCATACAGTTAACACACCATATATAGTTAACACACCATACAGTTAACACACCATACAGTTAACACACCATACTGTTAACACACCATATAGAGTTAACACACCATACAGTTAACACACCTCACAGAGTTAACACACCATACAGTTAACACACCATACAGAGTTAACACACCATACAGAGTTAACACACCATACAGTTAACACACCATACAGTTAACACACCATACATAGTTAACAAAACATATAGTTAACACACCATACAGTTAACACATCATACAGAGTTAACACACCATACAGTTAACACACCATACAGTTAACACACCATACAGAGTTAACACACCATACAGTTAACACACCATTCAGTTAACAAAACATACAGAGTTAACACACCATACAGAGTTAACACACCATACAGAGTTGACACACCATACAGTTAACACACCATATAGAGTTAACAAACCATATAGTTAACAAACCATACAGAGTTAACACACCATACAGTGTTAACACACCATACAGTTAACAGACCATACAGTTAACACACCATACAGAGTTAACACACCATACAGTTAACACACCATACAGTTAACACACCATACAGAATTAACATACCATACAGTTAACACACCATACAGTTAACACACCATACAGAGTTAACAGACCATAAATTTTTAACACACCATACAGAGTTAACACACCATACCGAGTTAACACATCATACAGTTAACACACCATACAGTTAACACACCATAGAGAGTTAACACACCATACAGAGTTGACACACCATACAGTTAACACACCATATATAGTTAACACACCATACAGTTAACACACCATACAGTTAACACACCATACTGTTAACACACCATATAGAGTTAACACACCATACAGTTAACACACCTCACAGAGTTAACACACCATACAGTTAACACACCATACAGAGTTAACACACCATACAGAGTTAACACACCATACAGTTAACACACCATACAGTTAACACACCATACATAGTTAACAAAACATATAGTTAACACACCATACAGTTAACACATCATACAGAGTTAACACACCATACAGTTAACACACCATACAGTTAACACACCATACAGAGTTAACACACCATACAGTTAACACACCATTCAGTTAACAAAACATACAGAGTTAACACACCATACAGAGTTAACACACCATACAGAGTTGACACACCATACAGTTAACACACCATATAGAGTTAACACACCATACAGTTAACACACCATACAGTTAACACACCATACAGTTAACAAACCATTTAGAGTTAACACACCATACAGTTAACACACCATACTGTTAACACACCATATAGAGTTAACACACCATACAGAGTTAACACACCATACAGAGTTAACACACTATACAGAGTTAACACACCATACAGAGTTAACACACCATACAGTTAACACACCATACAGAGTTAACACACCATATAGTTAACACACCATACAGTTAACACACCATACAGTTAACACACCATACAGAATTAACATACCATACAGTTAACACACCATACAGTTAACACACCATACAGAGTTAACAGACCATAAATTTTTAACACACCATACAGAGTTAACACACCATACCGAGTTAACACATCATACAGTTAACACACCATACAGTTAACACACCATAGAGAGTTAACACACCATACAGAGTTGACACACCATACAGTTAACACACCATATATAGTTAACACACCATACAGTTAACACACCATACAGTTAACACACCATACTGTTAACACACCATATAGAGTTAACACACCATACAGTTAACACACCTCACAGAGTTAACACACCATACAGTTAACACACCATACAGAGTTAACACACCATACAGAGTTAACACACCATACAGTTAACACACCATACAGTTAACACACCATACATAGTTAACAAAACATATAGTTAACACACCATACAGTTAACACATCATACAGAGTTAACACACCATACAGTTAACACACCATACAGTTAACACACCATACAGAGTTAACACACCATACAGTTAACACACCATTCAGTTAACAAAACATACAGAGTTAACACACCATACAGAGTTAACACACCATACAGAGTTGACACACCATACAGTTAACACACCATATAGAGTTAACAAACCATATAGTTAACAAACCATACAGAGTTAACACACCATACAGTGTTAACACACCATACAGTTAACAGACCATACAGTTAACACACCATACAGAGTTAACACACCATACAGTTAACACACCATACAGTTAACACACCATACAGAATTAACATACCATACAGTTAACACACCATACAGTTAACACACCATACAGAGTTAACAGACCATAAATTTTTAACACACCATACAGAGTTAACACACCATACCGAGTTAACACATCATACAGTTAACACACCATACAGTTAACACACCATAGAGAGTTAACACACCATACAGAGTTGACACACCATACAGTTAACACACCATATATAGTTAACACACCATACAGTTAACACACCATACAGTTAACACACCATACTGTTAACACACCATATAGAGTTAACACACCATACAGTTAACACACCTCACAGAGTTAACACACCATACAGTTAACACACCATACAGAGTTAACACACCATACAGAGTTAACACACCATACAGTTAACACACCATACAGTTAACACACCATACATAGTTAACAAAACATATAGTTAACACACCATACAGTTAACACATCATACAGAGTTAACACACCATACAGTTAACACACCATACAGTTAACACACCATACAGAGTTAACACACCATACAGTTAACACACCATTCAGTTAACAAAACATACAGAGTTAACACACCATACAGAGTTAACACACCATACAGAGTTGACACACCATACAGTTAACACACCATATAGAGTTAACACACCATACAGTTAACACACCATACAGTTAACACACCATACAGTTAACAAACCATTTAGAGTTAACACACCATACAGTTAACACACCATACTGTTAACACACCATATAGAGTTAACACACCATACAGAGTTAACACACCATACAGAGTTAACACACTATACAGAGTTAACACACCATACAGAGTTAACACACCATACAGTTAACACACCATACAGAGTTAACACACCATATAGTTAACACACCATACAGTTAACACATCATACAGAGTTAACACACCATACAGTTAACACACCATACAGTTAACACACCATACAGAGTTAACACACCATACAGAGTTAACACCTCATACAGTTAACGCACCATACAGTTAACACACCATAAAGTTAACACACCATACAGAGTAAACACAACATACAGAGTTAACAGACCATACAGAGTTAACACACCATACAGTTAACACACCACACAGTTAACACACCATACAGAGTTAACACACCATACAGAGTTAACACACCATACAGTTAACACACCATATAGTTAACACACCATTCAGAGTAAACACACCATACAGTTAACACACCATACAGTTAACACACCATACAGTTAACACACCATACAGAGTTAACACACCATAAATAGTTTACACACCATACAGAGTTAACAAACCATACAGAGTTAACACACCATACAGAGTTAACACACCATACAGTTAACACACCATACATTTAACACACCATACAGAGTTAACACACCATACAGTTAACACACCATAGAGAGTTAACACACCATACAGTTAACACATCATACAGAGTTAACACACCATACAGTTAACACACCATACAGTTAACACACCATACAGAGTTAACACACCATACAGAGTTAACACACCATACAGTTAACACACCATACAGTTAACACACCATACAGAGTTAACACACCATACAGTTAACACACCATACAGTTAAGACACCATACAGTTAACACACCATACAGTTAACACACAATACAGTTAACACACCATACAGAGTGTTAAATGCTGCTGTTATTGACTGGGTCCTGATGAATGGAACCCTGTGGATACGGACTGGATCCTGATGAATGGAACCCTGTGGATACGGACTGGATCCTGATGAATAGAACTCTGTGGATACGGACTGGGTCCTGATGAATGGAACTCTGTGGATACGGACTGGGTCCTGATGAATGAAACCCTGTGGATACGGACTGGGTCCTGATGAATGGAACTCTGTGGATACGGACTGGGTCCTGATGAATGGAACTCTGTGGATACGGACTGGGTCCTGATGAATGGAACTCTGTGGATACAGACTGGGTCCTGATGAATGGAACTCTGTGGATACGGACTGGGTCCTGATGAATAAAACTCTGTGGATACGGACTGGATCCTGATGAATAAAACTCTGTGGATACGGACTGGGTCGTTAAACATCTGCTGATGTCATATGACAGTTATGAAAGGGATGAAGATTACACCGTGTGAAGTCCGTTTAGCTTTAAACATCTTAAATGCAGAGCTGAACCTCTAATGGAAACACATATCTTTCACCTGGATTCACCTGGCCAGTCTTTGTCATGGAAAGAGCAGCTATTCTTAATGTTTCGTAAAACTTATTGTATATCAGTACACAAAGAAGAACATAGCACCCCTAATGTAAGGAGCCTTTAAAGGAGAATCCCTAATGTAAGGAGACTTTAAATGAGAATCCCTAATGTAAGGAGCCTTTATAGGAGAATCCCTAATGTAAGGAGCCTTTAAAGGAGAATCCCTAATGTAAGGAGCCTTTATAGGATAATCCCTAATGTAAGGAGCCTTTATAGGAGAATCCCTAACGTAAGGAGCCTTTAAAATCAAATTTAAATCAAATTTATTTATATAGCCCTTCGTATATCAGCTGAAATCTCAAAGTGCTGTACAGAAACCCAGCCTAAAACCCCAAACAGCAAGAAATGCATGTGAAAGAGGCACGGTGGCTAGGAAAAACTCCCTAGGAAAAACTCCCTAGAAAGGCCAAAAACCTAGGAAGAAACCTAAAGAGGAACCAGGCTATGAGGGGTGGCCAGTCCTCTTCTGGCTGTGCCGGGTGGATATTATAACAGAACATGGTCAAGATGTTAAAATGTTCATAAATGACCAGCATTGTCAAATAATAATAATCATTGTAGTTGTCGAGGGTGCAACAAGCACGTCCGGTGAACAGCTCAGAGTTCCGTAGCCGCAGGCAGAACAGTTGAAACTGGAGCAGCAGCATGGCCAGGTGGACTGGGGACAGCAAGGAGTCATCATGCCAGGTAGTCCTGAGGCATGGTTCTAGGGCTCAGGTCCTCCGAGAGAAAGAAAGAAAGAGAGAAAGAGAGAATTAGAGAGAGCATATTTAAATTCACACAGGACACCGGATAAGACAAGAGAATACTCCAGATGAAACAGACTGACCCTAGCCCCCCGGCACATAAACTACTGCAGCATAAATACTGGGATAGGAGAATCCCTAATGTAAGGAGCCTTTAATAATGTAAGGAGACTTTAAAGGAGAATCCCTAATGTAAGGAGCCTGTAAAGGAGAATCCCTAATGTAAGGAGACTTTATAGGAGAATCCCTAATGTACGGAGCCTTTAATAATGTAAGGAGACTTTATAGGAGAATCCCTAATGTAAGGAGCCTTTATAGGAGAATCCCTAATGTAAGGAGACTTTAATAATGTAAGGAGACTTTATAGGAGAATCCCTAATGTAAGGAGCCTTTATAGGAGAATCCCTAATGTAAGGAGCCTTTATAGGAGAATCCCTAATGTAAGGAGCCTTTATAGGAGAATCCCTAATGTAAGGAGCCTGTAAAGGAGAATCCCTAATGTAAGGAGACTTTAAAGGAGAATCCCTAATGTAAGGAGCCTTTAATAATGTAAGTAGACTTTAAAGGAGAATCCTTAATGTAAGGAGCCTGTAAAGGAGAATGCCTAATGTAAGGACCCTTTAATAATGTAAGGAGCCTTTATAGGAGAATCCCTAATGTAAGGAGCCTTTAATAATGTAAGGAGCCTTTATAGGAGAATCCCTAATGTAAGGAGCCTGTAAAGGAGAATCCCTAATGTAAGGAGACTTTATAGGAGAATCCCTAATGTAAGGAGCCTTTAAAGGAGAATCCCTAATGTAAGGAGCCTTTATAGGAGAATCCCTAATGTAAGGAGCCTTTAATAATGTAAGGAGACTTTATAGGAGAATCCCTAATGTAAGGAGCCTTTAATAATGTAAGGAGCCTTTAAAGGAGAATCCCTAATGTAAGGAGCCTTGAAGGAGAATCCCTAATGTAAGGAGACTTAATTATTTTATTTTTTTTCACCTTCATTTAACCAGGTAGGCTAGTTGAGAACAAGTTCTCATTTAGAACTGCGACCTGGCCAAGATAAAGCAAAGCAGTGCAACACAAACAACAACACAGTGTTATACATGGAATAAACAAAACATACAGTCAATAATAAATTATAAAAAGTCTACATACAGTGAGTGCAAATGAGATAGGATAAGGGAGTTAAGGCAATAAATAGGCCATAGTGACAAATTATTTACAGTATAGCAATTAAACACATGTGCAGAAGATGAGTGTGCAAGTAGAGATACTGGGGTGCAAGATAAATAAATAAATAACAGTATGGGGATGAGGTAGTTGGGTGGGCTATATACAGATGGGCTATGTACAGGTGCAATGATCTGTGAGCTGCTCTGACAGCTGGTGCTTAAAGCTAGTGAGGGAGATATGAGTCTTCAGCTTCAGTGATTTTTGCAGTTCGTTCCAGTCATTGGCAGCAGAGAACTGGAAGGAAAGGTGGCCGAAGGAAGAATTGGCTTTGGGGGTGACCAGTGAGATATACCTGCTGGAGCGCGTGCTATGGGTGGGTGCTGCTATGGTGACCAGTGAGCTGAGATAAAGCAGGGCTTTACCTTGCAAAGACTTATAGATGACCTGGAGCCAGTGGGTTTAGCGACGAGTATGAAGCGAGGGCCAGCCAACGAGAGCATACAGGTCGCAGTGGTGGGTAGTATATGGGGCTTTGGTGACAAAACGGATGGCACTGTGATAGACTGCATCCAATTTTCTGAGTAGAGTGTTGGAGGCTATTTTATAAATGACATCGCCGAAGTCGAGGATCGGAAGGAAAGTCAGTTTTACGAGGGTATGTTTGGCAGCAAGAGTGAAATAAGAAGCCGATTCTAGATTTAATTTTGGATTGGAGATGCTTAATGTGAGTCTGGAAGGAGAGTTTACAGTCTAACCAGACACCCAGGTATTTGTAGTTGTCCACATATTCTAAGTCAGAACCGTCCAGAGTAGTGATACTGGAAGGGCGGGCAGGTGCAGGGAGCGATCGGTTGAAGAGCATGCATTTAGTTTTGCTAGCATTTAAGAGCAGTTGGAGGCCACGGAAGGAGAGTTTTATGGCATTGGAGCTCGTCTGGAGGTTAGTTAACACAGTCTCCAAAGAAGGGCCAGAAGTATACAGAATGGTGTTGTCTGCTTAGAGGTGGATCAGAGAATCACCAGCAGCTACTCTATGCAACTGTATGCTGCTCTATGCTACTGTACGCTACTGTTTGCTGTTCTATGCTGCTCTATGCAACTGTGCGCTACTGTATGCTACTATATGCTGTTCTATGCTGCTCTATGCTACTGTACGCTACTGTATTTTTTTACATTTACATTTTTAGTCATTTAGCAGACGCTCTTATCCAGAGCGACTTACAGTAGTGAATGCATACATTTCATAAAACATTTTCCCCGTACTGGTCCCCCGTGGGAATCGAACCCACAACCCTGGTGTTGCAAACACCATGCTCTACCAACTGAGCCACACGGGCGGGACCGACACTACATGGTGAGACAGACACTACATGGTGACAAACAGAGTTTATGTCTGTCAGAATGACTGATCCATCAGCATATTGGAGTCTCCCTCCTCTCCCAATACAGCCTCCTGTCCCAGTAACTTTACATCATGTAGTAGAAATTCTACACAGGGACACTGGAAGTCAATCTTAAATGAATCATTCTTTATTATCAGTGCGCTGGAGAGGTTCCAACCAACTGAATGCACCATAGTACACATGTCAATCAGGAGCTCCACCGGGGCAGTCCCGTTCGTTCTCTTATATACAGACAAGTTATATTTGCATGATTCAGCTTGTTCATCATTCATAATTAATGAATCATTAACACTGGGTCATAACATGTGACCGACCAACCCCTCATGTGGCTTCTTCTCTCTAAACTGAGACCCTGAAACAGAGATATCTTTCATTCTCAAAACAAGGTTCTGAGCGTACTGCCAAATTGCAAAAACTGATTGTGAGGATTCGTTCAATCAGTCACTTATATGCTGCTCTATGCTACTATATGCTGCTCTATGCTATTGTATGCTACCGTATGCTACTGTATGCTGCTCTATGCTACTGTACACTGCTCTATGCTACTATATGCTGCTCTATGCTACTGTATGCTACCGTTTGCTATTGTATGCTACTCTATGCTACTGTTCACTGCTCTATGCTACTATATGCTTCTCTATGCTACTGTATGCTACCGTATGCTACTGTATGCTGCTCTATGCTACTGTACACTGCTCTATGCTACTATACGCTGCTGTATGCTACTATACACTGCTCTATGCTGCTCTATGCTACTGTATGCTTCTATACACTGCTCTATGCTACTGTATGCTACTCTATGCTGCTGTATGCTGCTCTATGCTGCTGTATGCTGCTCTATGCTGCTCTATGCTGTTGTATGCTGCTCTACATTACTGTATGCTGCTCTATGCTTCTCTACGCTACTCTATGCTGCTCTGTGCTGCTCTATGCTACTCTATGCTTCTCTATGCTGTTGTATGCTGCTCTATGCTTTTGTATGCTGCTCTATGGTACTGTGTGCTGCTCTATGCTGCTCAATGCAACTGTATGCTGCTCTATGCTACTGTATGCTTCTCTATGCTGCTCTATGCTACTGTACGCTGCTCTATGCTGCTCTATGCTGCTCTATGCTGCTGTTTACTGCTCTATGCTGCTGTATGCTGCTCTACAAAATGCTCTACAGTGATCTAGTCAGTGACATACACTAGTCCATATAATCTAAAACATCCCTCCCCAGACCAAACCAGCCAGACCCCATCAGGCCCATACCCAGCCAGTCTGTCCCAGCCATGATACATGCTGTAATCCATCCTGTTTAGCCTGTCTCAGTTGCATTAGCAAACTCAGTTAAAGCTCTCTGCCTGCCATGACTAATGTCCTGAATAGCATTCAGTTGGCAGGGTTTGTAGAAAGCCCAGTGTCATATACACATGAGGGGAGGAAAGAGCATGAGAAGGAGAAAAGATAAGAGAGGAGAGAAGATAAGATAAGATGAGAAGAGAGAGAAGAGAAGAGAGGAGAGGAGAGGAGAAAGGATAGGAGAGGAGAGGAAAGAGTAGGATAAGAGAAGAGTAGGATAGGAGAATAGTAGGACAGGAAATAGTAGGATAGGAGAAGAGGACAGGAGGCGAGGGGAGGGAAGGGGAAGAGATAAGATGAGCTAGCTAGCCTACATTTTGTTTCCTACTGACATCAACCTGCTGCCCAGCTTCTGTGTTACTCTCTCTCAATTCAATTCAATTCAATTTAAGGGCTTTATTGGCATGGGAAACATGTTTACATTGCCAAAGCAAGTGAAATAGATAATAAACAAAAGTGAACTCACTCTCTCTCTCTAACACTCTCACTCACTCTTTCTATCTCTCTCAAACTCTCTCTCTCTGTCTCTCGCACTCTCTCTGTCTCTCAAACTCTCTCTCTCTGTCTCTCAAACTCTCTCTCTCTCTGTCTCTCAAACTCTCTCTCACTGTCTCTCGCACTCTCTCGGACACTCTCAATTCAATTGAAATTTTATTTCATGCACTCACTACTGTAAGTTGCTCTGGATAAGAGCATCTGCTAAATGATTGAAATGTAAAATGTAAATCTATCTCATCTCTCTGCTCTCAAATATCTCTCACTCAGATCTCGCTCTCTCAAATATATCTCCCTCAAATATCTCTCTCAATTCAATTCAAACGGCTTTATTGGCACGGGAATCATATTTTATCATCGCCATAGCAAGTGAAATCGATAATAAACAAATGTAAAATAAACTATAAAAAATTGACAGTAAACAACAAAATAAAGACATTTCAAATGTCATATTTTGTCTGTATACATTGTTTTTAATGATGTGAAAATAGCAGCTCAGTTTCCACCTCGTTTTGTGGGCAGTGTGCACATAGCCTGTCTTCTCTTGAGAGCCAGAGCAAATCAAATCAAATCAAATCGTATTAGTCACATGCGCCAAACACAACAGGTGAAGCCTTACAGAGTCAATGTGGAGGCTATATACAGGGGGGTACCGGTACAGAGTCAATGAGGAGGCTATATACAGGGGGGTACCGGTACAGAGTCAATGTGGAGGCTATATACAGGGGGGTACCGGTACAGAGTCAATGTGGAGACTATATACAGGGGGTACCAGTACAGAGTCAATGTGGAGACTATATACAGGGGGTACCAGTACAGAGTCAATGAGGAGGCTATATACAGGGGGGTACCGGTACAGAGTCAATGTGGAGGCTATATACAGGGGGGTACCGGTACAGAGTCATTGTGGAGGCTATTTACAAGAGGGTACCGGTACAGAGTCAATGTGGAGGCTATATACAGGGGGGTACCGGTACAGAGTCAATGTGGAGGCTATATACAGGGGGTAACGGTACTGAGTCAATGTGGAGGCTATATACAGGGGGGTACCGGTACAGAGTCAATGTGGAGGCTATATACAGGGGGTACCAGTACAGAGTCAATGTGGAGACTATATACAGGGGGTACCAGTACAGAGTCAATGTGGAGACTATATACAGGGGGGTACCGGTACAGAGTCAATGTGGAGGCTATATACAGGGGGGTACCGGTACAGAGTCAATGTGGAGACTATATACAGGGGGTACCAGTACAGAGTCAATGTGGAGACTATATACAGGGGGTACCAGTACAGAGTCAATGTGGAGACTATATACAGGGGGGTACCGGTACAGAGTCAATGAGGAGGCTATATACAGGGGGGTACCGGTACAGAGTCAATGTGGAGGCTATATACAGGGGGGTACCGGTACAGAGTCATTGTGGAGGCTATTTACAAGAGGGTACCGGTACAGAGTCAATGTGGAGGCTATACCGGTACAGAGTCATGTGGAGGCTATATACAGGGGGTACCGGTACAGAGTCAATGTGGAGGCTATATACAGGGGGTACCGGTACTGAGTCAATGTGGAGGCTATATACAGGGGGGTACCGGTACAGAGTCAATGTGGAGGCTATATACAGGGGGTACCGGTACAGAGTCAATGTGGAGGCTATATACAGGGGGTACCGGTACAGAGTCAATGTGGAGGCTATATACAGGGGGTACCGGTACAGAGTCAATGTGGAGGCTATATACAGGGGGGTACCGGTACAGAGTCAATGTGGAGGCTATATACAGGGGGTACCGGTACAGAGTCAATGTGGAGGCTATATACAGGGGGTACCGGTTCAGAGTCAGTGTTGAGGCTATACACAGGGGCGTACCGGTACAGAGTCAATGTGCGGGGGCACCGGTTAGTCGAGGTAATTGAGGTAACATGTACATGTGGGTAGTGTTATTAAAGTGACTATGCATAGATGATAACAGCAAAGAGTAGCAGTGGTGTAAAAGAGGGGGGGGGGGCAATGCTAATTGTCTGGGTAGCCATTTGAGTTGGTGTTCAGGAGTCTTATGTCTTGTGGGTAGAAGCTGTTTAGAAGCTTCTTGGACAGATTGGCGCTCCAGTACCGCTTGTCGTGCGGTAGCAGAGAAAACAGTCTATGACTGGGTTGGCTGGAGTCCTTGACAATTTTTTGTGCCTTCCACTGACTCCGCCTGGTGTAGAGGTCCTGGACGACAGGAAGCTTGGCCCCAGTGATGTTCTGGGCCATTCACACTACCCTCTGTAGTGCCTTGCGGTAGGAGGCCAAGCAGTTGCCTTACCAGGCTGTTTGCCTGCGGCAACCTTTCTCAGTGAGCAAGGCAATGCTCACTGAGTCTGCACATAGTCAACACTTTCCTAAATTTTAGGTCAGTCACAGCGGTCAGGTATTCCACTGCTGTGTACTCTCTGTTAAGGGCCAAATAGCATTTCTAGTATATTTTTGTAAAAAGGATCAGACCATTTTTTTCAATTTTCATCTATAATGACATACCCAAATCTAACTGCCTGTAGCTCAGGCCCTTATTAACTTCTTTGGGATAAGGGGCAGTATTTTCACGGCCGGATAAAAAAACGTACCCGATTTAATCTGGTTACTACTCCTGCCCAGAAACTAGAATATGTATATAATTAGTAGATTTGGATAGAAAACACTCTAACGTTTCTAAAACTGTTTGAATGGTGTCTGTGAGTATAACATAACTCATATGGCAGGCCAAAACCTGAGAAGATTCCATGCAGGAAGTGCCCTGTCTGAAAATGTGTTGTCCTTCTGTTACATCTCTATCGAAATTACAGCATCTGTGCTGTAACGTGACACTTTCTAAGGCTTCCATTGGCTCTCTAAAGCCGCCAGAAAGTGCTGTCTCTGGGCAAAGTATAGGAGCAGAGTTTGTAAGTGGTCAGCCTGGGGACAGTGAGACTGGAGTTGCACCATCACGAGAACTCGCCATGTTTTTCTTTCTCTCTTTGAATGAATACAACGTTGCCCGGTTGGAATATTATCGCTATTTTACAAGAAAAATAGCATAAAAATTGATTTTAAACAGCATTTGACATGCTTCTAAGTACGGTAATGGAATATTTTGATTTTTTTTGTCACGAAATGCGCTCGCGCGTTACCCTTCGGATAGTGACCTGAACGCACAAACAAAACGGAGGTATTTGGATATAACTATGGATTATTTGGAACCAAAACAATATTTGTTGTCGAAGTAGAAGTCCTGGGAGTGCATTCTGACGAAGAACAGCAAAGGTAATCCAATTTGAGTTTAGGTGACCCCGAAGTTGGCGGATGTCAAAATAGCTAGCCGTGATGGCCGAACTATGTACTCAGAATATTGCAAAATGTGGTTTCGCCGAAAAGCTATTTTAAAATCAGACATAGCGATTGCATAAAGGAGTTCTGTATCTATAATTCTTAAAATAATTGTTATGTATTTTGTCAACGTTTATCATGAGTAATTTAGTAAATTCCCCGGAAGTTTTCGGTGGGTATGCTAGTTCTGAACATCACATGCTAATATAAAAAGCAGTTTTTTGATATAAATATGAACTTGATTGAACAAAACATGCATGTATTGTATAACATAATGTCCTAGGAGTGTCATCTGATGAAGATCATCAAAGGTTAGTGCTGCTGCATTTAGCTGTGGTTTGGGTTTATGTGACATATATGCTTGCTTGGAAAATGGCTGTGTGATTATTTGTGTCTATGTACTCTCCTAACATAATCTAATGTTTTGCTTTCGCTGTAAAGCCTTTTTGAAATCGGACAATGTGGTTAGATTAACGAGAGTCTTACCTTTAAAATGGTGTAAAATAGTTGATTGTTTGAGAAAATTGAATTGTGGTATTTTAGTCGGTTTTGTATTTCGCGCCGTGCGATGCATTGGCTGTTGGCTAGGGGTTCCGCAGGCGGAACGGGGTTCCGCTAGCGGAACGTCTAGATGCAAGAGGTTAAGCAAGGATATGCATATTCTTGGTACCATTTGAAAGGAAACACTTTGAAGTTTGTGGAAATGTGAAAGGAATGTAGGAGAATATAACACAATAGATCTGGTAAAAGATAATACAAAGAAAAAAACATGGATTTTTTTTTTTTTTACCATCATCTTGAAAAGCAAGAGAAGGCCATAATGCATTATTCCTGCACAGGTGCAATTTAGATTTTGGCCACTAGATGGAAGCAGTGTTTTCGCAAAGTTTTAGACTGATCCAATGAACCATTGCATATCTGTTCAAAATGTTGCATTATGACTGCCCAAATGTGCTTAATTGGTTTATTAATACATTTTCAAGTTCATAATTGTGCATTCTCCTCAAACAATAGCATGGTATTATTTCATTGTCATTGCTACTGTAAATTGGACACTTAGATTAACAATAATTTAAGCTTTCTAACAATATCAGCTATGTCCTGGGAATTTTTTTAGTTACTTACAACCTCATGCTAATCACATTAACACTTTAGCTCAACCGTCCAGTGTGGGGGACACCGATCCCGTAGAGTTGAATTATTTCCAATGTGTCAAGTAATTCTCATGATTTTGGTTGGGTCTATTTGTGTTTCTGTCCTGGGGCTCTGTGGGTTCTGTTTGTGTTTGTGAACAGAGTCCCAGGACCAGTTTGCTTAGGAGACTCTTCTCCAGGTTCATCTCTCTGTAGGTGGAAGGTTTGGGAATCACTTCGTTTTAGGTGGTTGCAGAATTTAACGTCTTTTTTCTTGATTTTGATAATAAACGAATCGGCCTAATTCTGCTCTGCATGCATTATTTGGTGTTTTACGTTGTACATAGGGGAAATCACATTTTGTGAATTCTTGGTTGGTGAGCGGACTCCAGACCTCACAGCCATTAAGGGCAATGGGTTGTGTAACTGATTCAAGTATTTTTAGTCAGATCCTAATTGGTGTGTTCCTTTTGACAGCATAGAAGACCCCTCTTACCTTTTCTCTCAGATCGTTCACAGCTTTGTGGAAGTTACCTGTGTCGCTGATGTTTAGGCCGAGGTATGTATCATTTTTTCTGTGCTCTAGGGCAACGGTGACAAGATGGAATTTGTATTTGTGGTCCTGGCAACTGGACTTTTTTGGAACACCATTATTTTTGTCTTACTGAGATTTACTGTCAGGGCCCAGGTCTGACAGAATCTGTGCAGGAGATCTAGGTGCTGCTGTAGGCCCTCCTTGGTTGGGGACAGAAGCACCAGACCATCAGTAAACAGTAGACATTTGGCTTCAGATTCTAGTACGGTGAGGCCAGGTGCTGAAGACTGTTCTTGTGCCATCATCAATTCGTTGATATATATGTTGAAGATTGTGGGGCTCAAGCTGCATCCCAGTCTCACACCACAACCCTGTAGAAAGAAATGTATGTGTTTCTTGCCAATTTTAACCGCACACTTGTTTATGTACATGGATTTTATAATGCACATGTTTTTCCCCAACACCACTTTCCATCAATTTCAATCTAAACCCCCCCCCCCCTTCCCCATCTCTCTTGGCCCAGGAGGAAGACTGCGTCTATCTCTGTCTCTTTCTGCCATCTCCCTCTCTCTTTCTCATTCTCCCTCTCCGGGTAATTTGAGCCTGAGTGTTTTTTATCCTCCTGGTTCTCTGTCTGCAGAGCAGAGCAGCTCATCCTGCCGCTACAGATACACAGACACACAGGGTTATTTTAGACTATAGCAGTATCTACTGTATCCACGTTTTTAGACAATAGTAGTATCTAATGTATACTACGTTCAAAAGTTTGGGGTCACTTGGAAATGACAATTTTTTTGTCCATTAAAATAACAGCATATTGATCAGAAATACAGTGTAGACATTGTTAATGTTGTAAATGTCTATTGTAGCTGGATACTTCAGATGTTTTATGGGATATCTACATAGGCGTACAGAGGCTGTGGTGGTTAATTTCTTTACTATCAAATGAGGAGAGACAAACTTATCACACAAGTCAGAGTTATACTTAAACTACATAAAGCCCATTATCAGCAACCATCAACCATCACTCCTGTTTTCCAACGGCATGTTGTGTTAGCTAATCCAAGTTAATCATTTTAAAAGGCTAATTTATCATTAGAAAACCCTTCTGCAATTATGTTAGCACAGCTGAAAACTGTTGTTTCTGATTAAAGAAGCAATAAAGCTGGCCTTCTTTAGACTAGTTGAGTATCTGGAGCATCAGCATTTGTGGGTTTCGATTACAGGCTCAAAATGGGCAGAAACAAAGCACTTTCTTCTGAAAAAGTACCTGCAAAACCCGTCTCAACATCAACATAGAAGAGGCGACATCAGGATGCTGGCCTTCTAGGCAGAGTTCCTCTGTCCAGTGTCTTCTGTGTTATTTTGCCCATCCCAACAATATAAGATACTTGTATGTTCATAAATGTTTAATATTACGATTAATTATTTGAATTGCGTGCCCTCCAATTTCACCGGATGTTGTTGACAGGTGTCCCGCTAGTGAAACGCATAGCCTTAAGAAGTTTTAACAAGAAGTTTGTGGAGTGGTTGAAAAATAAGTTTTAATGATGCCAACCTAGTGTATGTAAACTTCCGACTTCAACTGTACAAGTGTCTTATATCGGTTAAATTCTTGTTCATCTAACCTCATTGTCCGATTTAATGTAGGCTTTATAGCGGAAGCATGCCAAGTGATTGTTTGAGGATGGCGCCCCACATCAACATATTTTTCCACCAGCACAGGCTTCATAAATTCACAAATAGCAATTAAATATTCACTTACTTTTTGAAAATCTTCCTCTGATTTGTCATCCAAAGGGTCCCAAATACAACATGTAGTGTTGTTTTGTTAGATAAAATCCTTCTTTATGTCCAAAAAAGTCTGTTTACTTCACGCCATCGATTTGAGTAATCCACTTGTTCAACATGCAGAGAAAGGAATTCAAAAAGCTACCACTAAACTTTGTTAAAACAAGTTAAAATACGTTTCTATTTAATCCTGATACTCTAAAATGTAATTAAACTATAATATTTCATACAGAAAGAAGTATGTTCAATAGGAAAATGATATTAGCAGGTGCGTGTCCTCTTCGTCGAGCTCGCATACACAAATTCCCAAGTCTGTATCCCTGTGGTAAAACTCTTATTTCTTCCTCGTTTTGGAAGAAACAAGCCTGAAACCTTGAACAAATATTTTAGACTACAGCAGAATCTAGTGTATCTAATATTTTAGACTACAGCAGAATCTAGTGTATCTAATATTTTAGACTATAGCAGTATCTAATGTATTGAATATTTTAGACTATAGCATTATCTAATGTATTGAATATTTCAGACTATAGCAGTATCTGTATCAAATATTTTAGACTATAGCAGTATCTAATGTATTGAATATTTTAGACTATAGCAGTATCTAATGTATTGAATATTTTAGACTATAGCAGTATCTGTATCAAATATTTTAGACTATAGCATTATCTGTATCAAATATTTTAGATTATAGCATTATCTGTATCAAATATTTTAGACTATAGTAGTATCTGTATCAAATATTTTAGACTATAGCATTATCTGTATCAAATATTTTAGACTATAGCATTATCTGTATCAAATATTTTAGACTATAGCATTATCTAATGTAATTTATACTAGAGCAGCATCTAATGTATGTCACTTTTTAGATTATAGCAGTAGCTAATGTTTCCAATATTTTAGAACAGAGCAGGATTTATCTGTCTAATGTCAAAAGGAAGTCATGTTTTAGACTAGAGAAGGATCTGTTGGTGGATCTGTCTAATGGCTAAAGGAAGTCATATTTTAGACCAGAGCAGGATCACGTGCAGGATATATATAATCTATCAGCATGGTAATGTTATTTAACTATGCAAGTCAGTTAGGGACAAAATCTTATTTTGCAATGACGGCCTACCCCGGCCAAACCCTAACCTATCTAATGCTGGGCCAATTGTGCACCGCCCAATGGGTCTCCCAATCACGGCTGGTTGTGATACAGCCTGTAATCGAAACAGGGTGTATAGTGACGCCTCTAGCACTGAGATAAAGTGCCTTAGACCGCTGAGCATCTCAGGAGATAATGTGTTGTAATACAGAAGAACAGAGTCTATCCCCATGGTAATGTGTTAATACAGTAGAACACAGTCTATTAGCATGGTAATGTTGTAATACAGTAGAACACTGTCTATCCCCATGGTAATGTTGTAGTACAGTAGGACACAGTCTATTAGTGAGGTAATGTTGTAGTACAGTAGAACACTGTCTATCCCCATGGTAATGTTGTAGTACAGTAGGACACAGTCTATTAGCATGGTAATGTTGTAATACAGTAGCACATAGTCTATCACCGTGGTAATGTGTTAATACAGTAGAACACAGCATATTAGCATGGTAATGTTGTAATACAGTAGAACAGTCTATTAGCGTGGTAATGTTGTAGTACAGTAGAACACTGTCTATCCCCATGGTAATGTTGTAGTACAGTAGGACACAGTCTATTAGCGAGGTAATGTTGTAGTACAGTAGAACACTGTCTATCCCCATGGTAATGTTGTAGTACAGTAGGACACAGTCTAATGTTGTAGTACAGTAGGACACAGTCTATTAGCATGGTAATGTTGTAATACAGTAGAATACAGTCTATTAGCGTAGTAATGTTGTAGTACTGTAGCACACAGTCTATTAGCATGGTAATGTTGTAGTACAGTAGAACAGTCTATTAGCATGGTAATGTTGTAATACAGTAGAACACAGTCTATTAGTGTGGTAATGTTGTAATACAGTAGAACACAGTCTATTAGCATGGTAATGTTGTAATACAGTAGAACACAGTCTATTAGCGTGGTAATGTTGTAGTACAGTAGAACACAGTCTATTAGCGTGGTAATGTTGTAATACAGTAGAACAGTCTATTTGCATGGTAATGTTGTAGTACAGTAGAACAGAGTCTATTAGCATGGTAATGTTGTAATACAGTAGAAAACAGTCTATTAGCATAGTAATGTTGTAATACAGTAGAACAGTCTATTAGCATGGTAATGTTGTAATACAGTAGAACACAGTCTATTAGCGTGGTAATGTTGTAGTACAGTAGAACACAGTCTATTAGCATGGTAATGTTGTAGTACAGTAGAACAGTCTATTAGCATGGTAATGTTGTAATACAGTAGAACAGTCTATTAGCATGTTAATGTTGTAATACAGTAGAACACAGTCTATTAGTGTGGTAATGTTGTAGTACAGTAGAACACAGCCTATTAGCATGGTAATGTTGTAGTACAGTAGAACACAGTCTATTAACGTGGTAATGTTGTAATACGGTAGAACACAGTCTATTAGCATGGTAATGTTGTAATACAGTAGAACACAGTCTATTAGCGTGGTAATGTTGTAGTACAGTAGAACACAGTCTATTAGCATGGTAATGTTGTAATACAGTAATGTTGTAATACAGTAGAACAGTCTATTAGCATGGTAATGTTCTAATACAGTAGAACAGTCTATTAGCATGGTAATGTTGTAGTACATTAGAACACAGTCTATTAGCATGGTAATGTTGTAATACAGTAGAACACAGTCTATTAGCATGGTAATGTTGTAATACAGTAGAACAGTCTATTAGCATATTAATGTTGTAATACAGTAGAACACAGTCTATTAGCATGGTAATGTTGTAATACAGTAGAACACAGTCTATTAGTGTGGTAATGTTGTAGTACAGTAGAACACAGCCTATTAGCATGGTAATGTTGTAATACAGTAATGTTGTAATACAGTAGAACACAATCTATTAGCATGTTAATGTTGTAATACAGTAGAACACAGTCTATTAGCATGTTAATGTGTTAATACAGTAGAACACAGTCTATTAGCATGTTAATGTTGTAATACAGTAGAACACAGTCTATTAGCATGGTAATGTTGTAATACAGTAGAACACAGTCTATTAGCATGTTAATGTGTTAATACAGTAGAACACAGTCTATTAGCATGTTAATGTTGTAATACAGTAGAACACAGTCTATTAGCATGTTAATGTTGTAATACAGTAGAACACAGTCTATTAGTGTGGTAATGTTGTAATACAGTAGAACAGTCTATTAGCATGGTAATGTTGTAATACAGTAGAACAGTCTATTAGCATGTTAATGTTGTAATACAGTAGAACACAGTCTATTAGCATGGTAATGTTGTAATACAGTAGAACAGTCTATTAGCATGTTAATTTGTTAATACAGTAGAACACAGTCTATTAGTGTGGTAATGTTGTAGTACAGTAGAACACAGTCTATTAGCATGATAATGTTGTAATACAGTAATGTTGTAATACAGTAGAACACAGTCTATTAGCATGGTAATGTTGTAATACAGTAGAACACAGTCTATTAGTGTGGTAATGTTGTAATACAGTAGAACACAGTCTATTTGCATGGTAATGTTGTAATACAGTAGAACACAGTCTATTAGCATGGTAATGTTGTAATACAGTAGAACAGTCTATCAGGTTAAAAGTCACCATTAAAGAGAGAGAAATGCATGTGTGTCTGTGTTAAAGCCAGGTTTGTTAGTGTGTGTGTGTGTGTGTGTGTGTGTGTGTGTGTGTGTGTGTGTGTGTGTGTGTGTGTGTGTGTGTGTGTGTGTGTGTGTGTTAAAGCCAGGTTTGTTAAGTTCTACACACCATGCTAATAAACATGAACCTGCTGCCAAATATGGTTATAATGTTTGATCAGTGGAAATATGAAAAGGACACCTTGAAAATCGCTTCAATATAGTTTTTTTTTTATTTATTTTTTTACATCACAACGTCAACAGTGGCCAATATTACGGTCCTTTAGTGTTTCACTACAACATACTGTGTTATAAAGGCCTGCAGAACTTCATCTGACTGCAGCTTTGAGAGGGTTTGCACTAAGCACCCACAGCTGGTAGGACACACTGGGAGAGCTATGCTAATCCCTATGGAAGGCTGTGTGAGTTCTGCTCAAAGGTTGTGGACAGCATAGGGAACAGGGTTCCATTTGGGACACGAACACAGTCCATCTACATGATGAGAACGTAATGACTCGTCTGTGCGGAGGTGAAGCCAGCTAGTGAAGGCAGGATTAACATAGAGAGAGAGAGATATTGCAGTGGACTGAGACAAGGACAGGTCTGAAGCTGTGCAGTGACATGACGTTTACTATTCAACACCCATGTTTACCCCCCTGTCCAAACCCCCCCTCTCTCCCACTGTAGTCCTCTCACCCATGTTTACCCCCCTGTCCAAACCCCCCCTCTCTCCCACTGTAGTCCTCTCACCCATGTTTACCCCCCTGTCCAAACCCCCTCCTCTCTCCCACTGTAGTCCTCTCGGCGGTCACCTTGACATCTGCAGGAACAACACAACCCTATCTGTGTCCCAAAGGCCCCCTATTTTCTTTTGTAGTGCACTACTTACCCATAGGGCCCCAGTCAAAACTAGTGCACTATATAGTGAAAAGGGATGCAACCCTCTATGTCTTGGCTCTAACACATTCCTCCCTGGAATTAAAGAGGTGTAATTCATCCTGCACTGGGATTGGCTCAGTGTTGGAGAGTTGGGGGGGGGTTGGAGGAGGGGCAGTGGAGGGAAGGAGGGAGGGGGGAGAAGGAGGGAGGGGGAGAAGGAGGGAAGGGGGAGAAGGAGGGAGGGGGGAGGGGAGGGGGAAGAAGGAGAGAAGGGGGAGAAGGAGGGGGGGAGGAGGAGGAGGGAGGGGGGAGGAGGGAGGGAGAAGGGAGAAGGAGGGAGGGGGGGAGGAGGGAGGGAGAAGGGAGAAGGAGGGAGGGGGAGAAGGAGGGAGGAGGGAGGGGGGAGAAGGAAGGATGGGGAGGGGGGATGGGGGAGAAGGAGGAAGGGGGGAGAAGGGGGGAGAAGGAGGGATGGAGGGGGAGAATGAGGGAGGGCGGGGGGAGAAGGAGGGAGCAGGAGGGAGGAGGGAGAAGGAGGGAGGGGGGAGAAGGAGGGAGGGGGGAGAAGGAGGGAGGAGTGAGAAGGAGGGAGGGGGGAGAAGGAGGGAGGGGGAGGGGGAGAAGGGAGGAGGAGTGTCAGAATAACAGTGTGTTATAATTTAAATGTGTTGAAATTTAAATGAGAAACTGTGGATCAGGGAGGCTGTCAGGGCTGGTGGACAGCAATGCTATGGAGTAGATATCGTAGACTGTTCTCTTTGTCTCTCTATCTCTATCCCCTCTCTTTCTTTCTCTGTCTCTCTCTCCTTCTGTCTCTGTGTCTGTCTGTCTCTCTTCGCTCTCTCCGTCTGTCTCTCTCTCCATCTGTCTCTGTCTCCGTCTCTCTCTTCGCTCTCTGTCTGTCTGTCTCTCTTCGCTCTCACCGTCTATCTCTCTCTTCTCTTTGCTTCGCTCTCTACTTCTGTTTCTGTTTCTCTTCTCTCGCTCCTTCTGTCTCTGTCTCTCTTATCTCTCTCCTGTCTCTGTCTCTGTCACTGTCACTCTTCTTTCTGTCTCTCTTCTCTCTCTAATAGTCTCTGTCTCTATTCTCTCTGTCTCTCTTCTCTCTCCTGGTATTCCCATCAAGTCTGTGTTGGTAATGGGGTACTCCTCTCCTGGTATTCCCATCAGGTCTGTGTTGGTAATGGGGTCCTCCTCTCCTCTCCTGGTATTCCCATCAGGTCTGAGTTGGTAATGGGGTACTCCTCTCCTCTCCTGGTATTCCCATCAGGTCTGTGTTGGTAATGGGGTACTCCTCTCCTGATACTCCCATCAGGTCTGTGTTGGTAATGGGGTCCTCCTCTCCTCTCCTGGTATTCCCATCAGGTCTGAGTTGGTAATGGGGTACTCCTCTCCTCTCCTGGTATTCCCATCAGGTCTGAGTTGGTAATGGGGTACTCCTCTCCTCTCCTGGTATTCCCATCAGGTCTGTGTTGGTAATGGGGTACTCCTCTCCTTTCCTGGTATTCCCATCAGGTCTGTGTTGGTAATGGGGTACTCCTCTCCTCTCCTGGTATTCCCATCAGGTCTGTGTTGGTAATGGGGTACTCCTCTCCTCTCCTGGTATTCCCATCAGGTCTGAGTTGGTAATGGGGTACTCCTCTCCTGGTACTCCCATCAGGTCTGTGTTGGTAATGGGGTCCTCCGCTCCTGGTACTCCCATCAGGTCTGTGTTGGTAATGGGGTACAGCTCTCCTCTCCTGGTATTCCCATCAGGTCTGAGTTGGTAATGGAGTACTCCTCTCCTCTCCTGGTATTACCATCAGGTCTGAGTTGGTAATGGGGTACTCCTCTCCTGGTACTCCCATCAGGTCTGTGTTGGTAATGGGCTACTCCTCTCCTGGTATTCCCATCAGGTCTGTGTTGGTAATGGGGTCCTCCTCTCCTCTCCTGGTATTCCCATCAGGTCTGTGTCTGGAATGGGGTACTCCTCTCCTGGTATTCCCATCAGGTCTGAGTTGGGAATGGGGTACTCTTCTCCTCTCCTGGTATTCCCATCAGGTTCGAGTTGGGAATGGGGTACTCCTCTCTTCTCCTGGTATTCCCATCAGGTCTGTGTCTGGAATGGGGTACTCCTCTCCTGGTATTCCCATCAGGTCTGAGTTGGTAATGGGCTACTCCTCTCCTGGTATTCCCATCAGGTCTGTGTCTGGAATGGGGTACTCCTCTCCTGGTACTCCCATCAGGTCTATGTTGGTAATGGGGTACTCCTCTCCTCTCCTGGTATTCCCATCAGGTCTGAGTTGGGAATGGGCTACTCCTCTCCTGGTATTCCCATCAGGTCTGTGTTGGTAATGGGGTCCTCCTCTCCTCTCCTGGTATTCCCATCAGGTCTGAGTTGGTAATGGGGTCCTCCTCTCCTCTCCTGGTATTCCCATCAGGTCTGTGTTGGTAATGGGGTCCTCCTCTCCTCTCCTGGTATTCCCATCAGGTCTGAGTTGGTAATGGGGTCCTCCTCTCCTCTCCTGGTATTCCCATCAGGTCTGTGTCTGGAATGGGGTACTCCTCTCCTGGTATTCCCATCAGGTCTGTGTCTGGAATGGGGTACTCCTCTCCTCTCCCCTCCTGATATGGATTTTAGTCAAACTCTGCCCCTCACCTTGCTGACATGAAGTCCTGCTTCAACGCTCATATTTCATGCTTCTGACGTTTTTTCATTGATTGCAATTAGAGCCAGAGAGAAATGGAGGGTCGGCTGTCCTGAAAGCTGGTGACTCATCTGGAGGGAGAGGAGGGAGAGGAGGAGTGGAGGAGTGGAGAGGAGGGAGAGGAGGGAGAGGAGGAGTGGAGAGGAGGGAGAGGAGGGAGAGGAGGGAGAGGAGGGAGAGGAGGAGTGGAGGAGTGGAGAGGAGGGAGAGGAGGAGAGGAGGGAGAGGAGGGAGAGGAGGGAGAGGAGGAGTGGAGGGAGAGGAGGGAGAGGAGGGAGAGGAGGAGTGGAGGAGTGGAGAGGAGGGAGAGGAGGGAGAGGAGTGGAGGAGGGAGAGGAGGAGTGGAGGAGTGGAGGAGTGGAGGAGTGGAGGAGTGGAGAGGAGGGAGAGGAGGAGTGGAGGGAGAGGAGGGAGAGGAGGGAGAGGAGGGAGAGGAGGAGAGGAGGGAGAGGAGGGAGAGGAGGGAGAGGAGGGAGAGGAGGAGTGGAGGAGTGGAGGAGTGGAGAGGAGGGAGAGGAGTGGAGGAGTGGAGAGGAGGGAGAGGAGGGAGAGGAGGGAGAGGAGGGAGAGGAGGAGTGGAGGAGTGGAGAGGAGGGAGAGGAGTGGAGAGGAGGGAGAGGAGGAGAGGAGGAGTGGAGGGAGAGGAGGGAGAGGAGGGAGAGGAGGGAGAGGAGGAGAGGAGGGAGAGGAGGGAGAGGAGGGAGAGGAGGGAGAGGAGGAGTGGAGGAGTGGAGGAGTGGAGAGGAGGGAGAGGAGTGGAGGAGTGGAGAGGAGGGAGAGGAGGGAGAGGAGGGAGAGGAGGAGTGGAGGGAGAGGAGGGAGTGGAGGGAGAGGAGGGAGTGGAGGGAGAGGAGGAGAGGAGGGAGAGGAGGGAGAGGAGGAGAGGAGGGAGAGGAGGAGTGGAGGAGAGGAGGAGTGGAGGAGTGGAGGAGAGGAGGGAGAGGAGGGAGAGGAGGGAGAGGAGGAGAGGAGGGAGAGGAGGGAGAGGAGGAGTGGAGAGGACAGGGGAGAAGAAAAGAGAAGGGAAGAGAGGAGGGGCTGTTTATCTCTCTAGACCCAGTCCTCTGTATACACTACAGAGTGACTGGAGAGGAGAGTGTTATACTGTGATCTGCTGTATTTCCATATTGATAATGATCAGGACTGTCCTGGTTTCATCATGCAGCTCGTTCTATCTCTTTTCTAGCCTGGAGGAGAGGAGGCCGTCTTGGTTTGTCACTCTGATATAATCAATACAATGATGTCATTAGTCCCCCCTTCCCAACCCTTATGATATTGCCTCCACCACGGACTGTACATTCCCTATCTTTTTCATAAAATAGCAGCTCAGTTGTTTCTCAGTAAGCAACAGTCTCATAGGGCTTGTCTTCTTATTGTTTACATTGTTGTTGATATTGTTTGCTGCTTTTAAGAAATCTTACTCCATCAGCTTTAAATGCATAATTCAGTGAATAAAAACAGAATCATAAGGAACAATAATGTCCTGTATATCTACAGTCTGTAACATGACGCTCTTCTATGTCCTGTATATCTACAGTCTGTAACATGACATTCTTCTATGTCCTGTATATCTACAGAATGTAACATGACGCTCTTCTATGTCCTTTATATCTACAGTCTGTAACGTGACGCTCTTCTATGTCCTGTATATCTACAGACTGTAACATGATGTTCTTCTATGTCCTGTATATCTACAGACTGTAACGTGACGCTCTTCTATGTCCTGTATATCTACAGACTGTAACATGATGTTCTTCTATGTCCTGTATATCTACAGTCTGTAACATGACGCTCTTCTATGTCCTGTATATCTACAGTCTGTAACATTACATTCTTCTATGTCCTGTATATCTACAGTCTGTAACATGACGCTCTTCTATGTCCTGTATATCTACAGACTGTAACATGATGTTCTTCTATGTCCTGTATATCTACAGTCTGTAACATGACGCTCTTCTATGTCCTGTATATCTACAGTCTGTAACATGACATTCTTCTATGTCCTGTATATCTACAGAATGTAACATGACGCTCTTCTATGTCCTGTATATCTACAGTCTGTAACGTGACGCTCTTCTATGTCCTGTATATCTACAGACTGTAACATGATGTTTTTCTATGTCCTGTATATCTACAGTCTGTAACCAACTGTATGGTAAAGAGAGGGGGGAGGGATGGACCAACTGTATGGTAAAGAGAGGGGGAGGGATGTACCAACTGTATGGTAAAGAGAGGGGGAGGGATGTACCAACTGTATGGTAAAGAGAGGGGGAGGGATGGACCAACTGTATGGTAAAGAGAGTGGGAGGGATGGACCAACTGTATGGTAAAGAGAGGGGGGAGGGATGTACCAACTGTATGGTAAAGAGAGGGGGAGGTATGTACCAACTGTATGGTAAAGAGAGGGGGAGGGATGGACCAACTGTATGGTAAAGAGAGGGGGAGGGATGGACCAACTGTATGGTAAAGAGGGGGGGAGGGATGGACCAACTGTATGGTAAAGAGGGGGGGAGGGATGTACCAAATTACATCATTATTAATTCATTTTAACAGACTAGAAAGTTAAAAACAAGCCCCTCCACCTCCTCACTGCCAGATTCCAACCTGACTCTTTTTGCATGTCACCTAACTGAGTGAACCCTGTTCTCACAAGCCTGGTCCGCAAGGTCAGCAATCTGGTCTAGATGAGTGGATTTTCCATTATCCATACTCCTGGCCATGAGACGTCTCTGTGAACAGATCGTGTTCTTCCAGGCCCAAAGCACAGCGCGGTAGAACGTAGTAATGCATAACATACCGACCTGCCCCGTATCCAACAGAAACAAAGCCTATCATGTCAGTGGTCCCCAGCTCTCCTCAGAACAGCCCAAGCCATGTCTATCCAGCATACTCCCCACTGGTAAAAAAAAGCAGCTTGTAAATGGAAAGCTGTCACTCTGGACCCATGTCCAACAGCCCTTGGCCCCCCTCATGCAAAGGGAGGTGAAACACTGCTGAACGTGTCCAGTGTTGGCCAGGTCAAAATACATCCACCAGTAATCTCTGTAGTTGTTATTGATGAGACTCTGTGGAGGATCCACCAGTAATCTCTGTAGTTGTTATTGATGAGACTCTGTGGAGGATCCACCAGTAATCTCTGTAGTTGTTATTGATGAGACTCTGTGGAGGATCCACCAGTAATCTCTGTAGTTGTTATTGATGAGACTCTGTGATCCACCAGTAATCTCTGTAGTTGTTATTGATGAGACTCTGTGGGGGATCCACCAGTAATCTCTGTAGTTGTTACTGATGAGACTCTGTGGGGGATCCACCAGTAATCTCTGTAGTTGTTATTGATTAGACTCTGTGGAGGGATCCACCAGTAATCTCTGTAGTTGTTTGTTGACTCTCTGTGGAGGGATCCACCAGTAATCTCTGTAGATGTTATTGATGAGACTCTGAGGAGGGATCCACCAGTAATCTCTGTAGTTGTTATTGATGAGACTCTGTGATCCACCAGTAATCTCTGTGGTTGTTATTGATGAGACTCTGTGGAGGATCCACCAGTAATCTCTGTAGTTGTTATTGATGAGACTCTGTGGAGGATCCACCAGTAATCTCTGTAGTTGTTATTGATGAGACTCTGTGATCCACCAGTAATCTCTGTAGTTGTTATTGATGAGACTCTGTGGGGGATCCACCAGTAATCTCTGTAGTTGTTACTGATGAGACTCTGTGGGGGATCCACCAGTAATCTCTGTAGTTGTTATTGATTAGACTCTGTGGAGGGATCCACCAGTAATCTCTGTAGTTGTTTGTTGACTCTCTGTGGAGGGATCCACCAGTAATCTCTGTAGATGTTATTGATGAGACTCAGAGTAGGGATCCACCAGTAATCTCTGTAGTTGTTATTGATGAGACTCTGTGATCCACCAGTAATCTCTGTGGTTGTTATTGATGAGACTCTGTGATCCACCAGTAATCTCTGTAGTTGTTTGTTTAGACTCTGTGGGGGATCCACCAGTAATCTCTGTAGTTGTTATTGATGAGACTCTGTGGAGGATCCACCAGTAATCTCTGTAGTTGTTATTGATGAGACTCTGTGATCCACCAGTAATCTCTGTAGTTGTTATTGATGAGACTCTGTGATCCACCAATAATCTCTGTAGTTGTTATTGATGAGACTCTGTGGAGGGATCCACCAGTAATCTCTGTGGTTGTTATTGATGAGACTCTGTGATCCACCAGTAATCTCTGTAGTTGTTATTGATGAGACTCTGTGGAGGGATCCACCAGTAATCTCTGTAGTTGTTTGTTGACTCTCTGTGGAGGGATCCACCAGTAATCTCTGTAGTTGTTATTGATAAGACTGTGGAGGGATCCACCAGTAATCTCTGTAGTTGTTATTGATGAGACTCTGTGGGGGATCCACCAGTAATCCGTGTAGTTGTTATTGATGAGACTCTGTGGGGGATCCACCAGTAATCCGTGTAGTTGTTATTGATGTGACTCTGTGGGGGATCCTCCATCAGCCTGTCCCAGAGCATTGAAGCTGCCAAGTTGTTAGCGACTAGGACGCTTCCCCTGAAAAACATCAGTGGCAACAAACACCGCCGTTTAAACAATTTAGCAGCAACGTTATCCTCCAGCACCTCCCAGTCTTTCTCCAGAAACTCTGAGGTCCCCAAAAACACCCCTAAGAACTTCAAGCCTGCTCTGTTCCACTGTAACCCCCCCAGGAAGACTAGTAGATCCATCTGCAGCATCTCCCCACCTACTACTGCTGGAACTGACAACCCTGCAGCATCTCACTCAACCTACATCCCCTGCAGCCTTTCCCTCAACCTACATCCCCTGCAGCCTCTCCCTCAACCTACATCCCTGCAGCCTCACCCTCAACCTACATCCCCTGCAGCCTCTCCCTCAACCTACATCCCTGCAGCCTCTCCCTCAACCTACATCCCCTGCAGCCTCTCCCTCAGCCTACATCCCCTGCAACCTCTCCCTCAACCTACATCCCCTGCAGCCTCTCCCTTAACCTACATCCCCTGCAGCATCTCCCTCAACCTACATCCCCTGCAGCATCTCCCTCAACCTACATCCCCTGCAGCCTCTCCCTCAACCTACATCCCCTGCAGCCTCTCCCTCAATCTACAACCCTGCAGCCTCTCCCTCAACCTACATCCCCTACAGCCTCTCCCTCAACCTACAACCCTGCAGCCTTTCCCTCAACCTACATCCCCTGCAACCTCTCCCTCAACCTACAACCCTGCAGCCTCTCCCTCAACCTACATCCCCTGCAGCCTCTCCCTCAGCCTACATCCCTGCAGCCTCTCCCTCAACCTACAACCCCTGCAGCCTCTCCATCAACCTACATCCCCTGCAGCCTCTCCCTCAACCTACATCCCCTACAGCCTCTCCCTCAACCTACAACCCTGCAGCCTTTCCCTCAACCTACATCCCCTGCAGCCTTTCCCTCAACCTACATCCCCTGCAGCCTCTCCCTTAACCTACATCCCCTGCAGCATCTCCCTCAACCTACATCCCCTGCAGCATTTCCCTCAACCTACATCCCCTGCAGCCTCTCCCTCAACCTACATCCCCTGCAGCCTCTCCCTCAATCTACAACCCTGCAGCCTCTCCCTCAACCTACATCCCCTACAGCCTCTCCCTCAACCTACAACCCTGCAGCCTTTCCCTCAACCTACATCCCCTGCAGCATCTCCCTCAACCTACATCCCCTGCAGCCTCTCCCTCAACCTACATCCCCTGCAGCCTCTCCCTCAACCTACAACCCTGCAGCCTCTCCCTCAACCTACATCCCTGCAGCCTCTCCCTCAACCTACATCCCCTACAGCCTCTCCCTCAACTTACAACACTGCAGCCTTTCCCTCAACCTACATCCCCTGCAGCCTCTCCCTCAACCTACATCCCCTGCAGCCTCTCCCTCAACCTACACAGCAGTGGTTCTATGGCCAAACAGCAGAGCTGACCCTAGAGGGTACATCCCTACCTAATCCCTCTCTTAACTGGAACTGGCTGGCTCAGCCCACCCCCCACTTTTACCATAACAGAAGCACTACAGTACAATAACTTGACCCGTGATCTAAATCCTCTACCCAGGCCAAACCCTCTACCCAGGCCAAACCCTCTACCCAAACCCTCTACCCAGGCCAAACCCTCTACCCAGGCCAAACCCTCTACCCAGGCCAAACCCTCTACCCAGGTCAAACCCTCTATCCAGGCCAAACCCTCTACCCAGGCCAAACCCTCTACCCAGGTCAAACCCTCTACCCAGGCCAAACCCTCTACCCAGGCCAAACCCTCTACCCAGGCCAAACCCTATACCCAGGCCAAACCCTCTACCCCAGGTCAAACCCTCTACCCAGGCCAAAGCCTCTACCCAGGTCAAACCCTCTACCCAGGCCAAACCCTCTACCCAGGCCAAACCCTCTACCCAGGTCAAACCCTCTACCCAGGCCAAACCCTCTACCCAGGCCAAACCCTCTACCCAGGTCAAACCCTCTACCCAGGCCAAACCCTCTACCCAGGTCAAACCCTCTACCCAGGTCAAACCCTCTACCCAGGCCAAACCCTCTACCCAGGTCAAACCCTCTACCCAGGCCAAACCCTCTACCCAGGCCAAACCCTCTACCCAGGTCAAACCCTCTACCCAGGCTAAACCCTCTACCCAGGTCAAACCCTCTACCCAGGTCAAACCCTCTACCCCAGGTCAAACCCTCTACCCAGGCCAAACCCTCTACCCAGGCCAAACCCTCTACCCAGGCCAAACCCTCTACCCAGGCTAAACCCTTCCATGGTCCTAAAGAGATGACACACTCTATCAAAATATGTTCTTTATCTATCTAAATGAGTCCCCAGATCATCCTGTCTAAATGAGTCCCCAGGATCCTGATCATCCATCCTAGTGATGTCTGTCTAAACGAGTCCCCAGATCCTGATCATCCATCCTAGTGATGTCTGTCTAAATGAGTCCCCAGATCATCCATCCTAGTGATGTCTGTCTAAATGAGTCCCCAGATCATCCATCCTAGTGATGTCTGTCTAAATGAGTCTCCAGATCCTGATCATCCATCCTAGTGATGTCTGTCTAAATGAGTCCCCTGATCATCTATCCTAGTGATGTCTGTCGAAATGAGTCCCCTGATCATCCATCCTAGTGATGTCTATCTAAATGAGTCCCCAGATCATCCATCCTAGTGATGTCTGTCTAAATGAGTCTCCAGATCCTGATCATCCATCCTAGTGATGTCTGTCTAAATGAGTCCCCAGATCATCCATCCTAGTGATGTCTGTCTAAATGAGTCCCCTGATCATCTATCCTAGTGATGTCTGTCGAAATGAGTCCCCAGATCATCCATCCTATTGATGTCTGTCTAAATGAGTCCCCAGATCATCCATCCTAGTGATGTCTGTCTAAATGAGTCCCCAGATCATCCATCCTAGTGATCTATCTAAATGAGTCCCCTGATCATCCATCCTAGTGATGTCTGTCTAAATGAGTCCCCAGATCCTGATCATATATCCTAGCGATGTCTATCACATCTCTCAAAAGAAAAAGTTGTCCATTATTGTCCTCCTAGCACACAGTATGCCCCATTCCCTGTGAAATGTTTTGTCCAAACAACTTTACATCCGATTTGCCAAACACTTGGACAATATTTTATAGAGCAGAGCAACGATACTTGCCTCCAGTTCTTCAGTAGAGCTACGCCCCTCTCCTACAGCAGTAATGACAGCACTGCCCTCTAGCAGCTGACTGGTAGTATAGAGTTCTCAATGGACTCTCAAAATACTTCTAAGAGGTCCCTCCCCAATACACCCTAGAAATGCTTCTAAAACTCAGCAGTCAGTCCAGCGACCCCTGGAGCACGGCCTGGGGAGAGCTGCTGCACAGCCGCTGTTAGTTCCTGAAACTAAAGATCCCCTCCAACCCAGCATTCTGCTCAAGCCAGAGCAGAGGCAGCGCCTGTAGAATCTCCTGAACATACTGTGGAAGTGTTGATGTCACTGTAGAGGTCTGCATAGAAGTCCATAGTCATCCTCCTCATCTCCACTGTATCCGACGTCAGAGACCCTGAAGGACGCAGCAAATGGAACATCTGTTTCTGCTGCTCCGACTTCCTCTCCAGGTTGAAGAAGAACGCGCTCGGAGCATCCATGTCCATCAGGGTTACCATCCATGTCCATCAGGGTTACCATCCATGTCCATCAGGGTAACCATCCATGTCACCATCCATGTCCGTCATGGAAACCATCCATGTTCGTCAGGGTTACCATCCATGTCCGTCAGGGTTACCATCCATGTCCGTCAGGGTTACCATCCAAGTCCGTCAGGGTAACCATCCATGTCCGTCAGGGTTACCATCCATGTCACCATCCATGTCCGTCAGGGTTACCATCCGTGTCCGTCAGGGTTACCATCCAAGTCCGTCAGGGTAACCATCCATGTCCGTCAGGGTTACCATCTATGTCACCATCCATGTCCGTCAGGGTTACCATCCATGTCCGTCAGGGTTACCATCCATGTCACCATCCATGTCCATCAGGGTTACCATCCATGTCAGTCAGGGTCACCATCCATGTCACCATCCATGTCCGTCAGGGTTACCATCCGTGTCTGTCAGGGTTACCGTCCGTGTCCGTAAGGGTTACCATCCATGTCCGTCAGGGTTACCATCCATGTCCGTCAGGGTTACCATCCATGTCACCATCCATGTCTGTCAGGGTTACCATCCATGTCCGTCAGGGTTACAATCCATGTCCGTCAGGGTTACCATCCATGTTCGTCAGGGTTACCATCCATGTCCGTCAGGGTTACCATCCATGTTCGTCAGGGTTTCCATCCATGTCCGTCAGGGTTACCATCCATGTCCGTCAGGGTTACCATCCATGTCCGTCAGGGTTACCATCCATGTCCGTCAGGGTTACCATCCATGTCCGTCAGGGTTACCATCCATGTTCGTCAGGGTTACCATCCATGTCCGTCAGGGTCACCATCCATGTCACCATCCATGTCCATCAGGGTTACCATCCATGTCACCATCCATGTCCGTCAGGGTAACCATCCATGTCCATCAGGGTTGCCATCCATGTCCGTCAGGGTAACCATCCATGTCCATCAGGGTTACCATCCATGTCCATCTGGGTTACCATCCATGTCCGTCAGGGTAACCATCCATGTCCGTCAGGGTAACCATCCATGTCCGTCAGGGTTACCATCCAAGTCCGTCAGGGTAACCATCCATGTCCGTTAGGGTTACCATCCATGTCACCATCCATGTCCGTCAGGGTTACCATCCATGTCCGTAAGGGTTACCATCCATGTCACCATCCATGTCCGTCAGGGTTACCATCCGTGTCTGTCAGGGTTACCGTCCGTGTCCGTAAGGGTTACCATCCATGTCCGTCAGGGTTACCATCCATGTCCGTCAGGGTTACCATCCATGTCACCATCCATGTCTGTCAGGGTTACCATCCATTACCGTCAGGGTTACAATCCATGTCCGTCAGGGTTACCATCCATGTTCGTCAGGGTTACCATCCATGTCCGTCAGGGTTACCATCCATGTTCGTCAGGGTTTCCATCCATGTCCGTCAGGGTTACCATCCATGTCCGTCAGGGTTACCATCCATGTCCGTCAGGGTTACTATCCATGTCCGTCAGGGTTACCATCCATGTCCGTCAGGGTTACCATCCATGTTCGTCAGGGTTACCATCCATGTCCGTCAGGGTCACCATCCATGTCACCATCCATGTCCATCAGGGTTACCATCCATGTCACCATCCATGTCCGTCAGGGTAACCATCCATGTCCATCAGGGTTGCCATCCATGTCCGTCAGGGTAACCATCCATGTCCATCAGGGTTACCATCCATGTCCATCTGGGTTACCATCCATGTCCGTCAGGGTAACCATCCATGTCCGTCAGGGTAACCATCCATGTCCGTCAGGGTTACCATCCAAGTCCGTCAGGGTAACCATCCATGTCCGTTAGGGTTACCATCCATGTCACCATCCATGTCCGTCAGGGTTACCATCCGTGTTCGTCAGGGTTACCATCCATGTCCGTCAGGATAACCATCCATGTCACCATCCGTGTTCGTCAGGGTCACCATCCATTTCCGTCAGGGTTACCATCCATGTCACCATCTGTGTTCGTCAGGGTCACCATCCATGTCCGTCAGGGTTACCATCCATGTTCGTCAGGGTTACCATCCATGTCCGTCAGGGTTACCATCCATGTCCGTCAGGGTTACCATCCATGTCCGTCAGGGTTACCATCCATGTTCGTCAGGGTTACCATCCATGTTCGTCAGGGTTACCATCCATGTCCGTCAGGGTTACCATCCGTGTCCGTCAGGGTTACCATCCAAGTCCGTCAGGGTAACCATCCATGTCCGTCAGGGTTACCATCCATGTCACCATCCATGTCCGTCAGGGTTACCATCCATGTCCGTCAGGGTTACCATCCATGTCACCATCCATGTCCGTCAGGGTTACCATCCATGTCCGTCAGGGTCACCATCCATGTCACCATCCATGTCCGTCGGGGTTACCATCCGTGTCTGTCAGGGTTACCGTCCGTGTCCGTCAGGGTTACCATCCATGTCCGTCAGGGTTACCATCCATGTCCGTCAGGGTTACCATCCATGTCACCATCCATGTCCGTCAGGGTTACCATCCATGTCCGTCAGGGTTACCATCCATGTCCGTCAGGGTTACCATCCATGTTCGTCAGGGTTACCATCCATGTCCGTCAGGGTTACCATCCATGTTCGTCAGGGTTTCCATCCATGTCCGTCAGGGTTACCATCCATGTCCGTCAGGGTTACCATCCATGTCCGTCAGGGTTACCATCCATGTCCGTCAGGGTTACCATCCATGTCCGTCAGGGTTACCATCCATGTCCGTCAGGGTTACCATCCATGTTCGTCAGGGTTACCATCCATGTCCGTCAGGGTCACCATCCATGTCACCATCCATGTCCATCAGGGTTACCATCCATGTCACCATCCATGTCTGTCAGGGTAACCATCCATGTCCATCAGGGTTGCCATCCATGTCCGTCAGGATAACCATCCATGTCCATCAGGGTTACCATCCATGTCCATCTGGGTTACCATCCATGTCCGTCAGGGTAACCATCCATGTCCGTCAGGGTAACCATCCATGTCACCATCCATGTCCGGCAGGGTTACCATCCATGTCACCATCCATGTCTGTCAGGGTTACCATCCATGTCACCATCCATGTCCGTCAGGGTCACCATCCATGTCACCATCCATGTCCGTCAGGGTTACCATCCGTGTCCGTCAGGGTTACCATCCGAGTCCGTCAGGGTTACCATCCGTGTTCGTCAGGGTTACAATCCATGTCCGTCAGGGTTACCATCCGTGTTCGTCAGGGTCACCATCCATTTCCGTCAGGGTTACCATCCATGTTCGTCAGGGTTACCATCCATGTCCGTCAGGGTTACCATCCATGTCACCATCCATGTCCGTCAGGGTTACCATCAATGTCCGTCAGGGTTACCATCCATGTCCGTCAGGGTTACCATCCATGTCCGTCAGGGTTACCATCCATGTTCGTCAGGGTTACCATCCATGTCACCATCCATGTCTGTCAGGGTTACCATCCATTACCGTCAGGGTTACAATCCATGTCCGTCAGGGTTACCATCCATGTTCGTCAGGGTTACCATCCATGTCCGTCAGGGTTACCATCCATGTTCGTCAGGGTTTCCATCCATGTCCGTCAGGGTTACCATCCATGTCCGTCAGGGTTACCATCCATGTCCGTCAGGGTTACTATCCATGTCCGTCAGGGTTACCATCCATGTCCGTCAGGGTTACCATCCATGTTCGTCAGGGTTACCATCCATGTCCGTCAGGGTCACCATCCATGTCACCATCCATGTCCATCAGGGTTACCATCCATGTCACCATCCATGTCCGTCAGGGTAACCATCCATGTCCATCAGGGTTGCCATCCATGTCCGTCAGGGTAACCATCCATGTCCATCAGGGTTACCATCCATGTCCATCTGGGTTACCATCCATGTCCGTCAGGGTAACCATCCATGTCCGTCAGGGTAACCATCCATGTCCGTCAGGGTTACCATCCAAGTCCGTCAGGGTAACCATCCATGTCCGTTAGGGTTACCATCCATGTCACCATCCATGTCCGTCAGGGTTACCATCCGTGTTCGTCAGGGTTACCATCCATGTCCGTCAGGATAACCATCCATGTCACCATCCGTGTTCGTCAGGGTCACCATCCATTTCCGTCAGGGTTACCATCCATGTCACCATCTGTGTTCGTCAGGGTCACCATCCATGTCCGTCAGGGTTACCATCCATGTTCGTCAGGGTTACCATCCATGTCCGTCAGGGTTACCATCCATGTCCGTCAGGGTTACCATCCATGTCCGTCAGGGTTACCATCCATGTTCGTCAGGGTTACCATCCATGTTCGTCAGGGTTACCATCCATGTCCGTCAGGGTTACCATCCGTGTCCGTCAGGGTTACCATCCAAGTCCGTCAGGGTAACCATCCATGTCCGTCAGGGTTACCATCCATGTCACCATCCATGTCCGTCAGGGTTACCATCCATGTCCGTCAGGGTTACCATCCATGTCACCATCCATGTCCGTCAGGGTTACCATCCATGTCCGTCAGGGTCACCATCCATGTCACCATCCATGTCCGTCGGGGTTACCATCCGTGTCTGTCAGGGTTACCGTCCGTGTCCGTCAGGGTTACCATCCATGTCCGTCAGGGTTACCATCCATGTCCGTCAGGGTTACCATCCATGTCACCATCCATGTCCGTCAGGGTTACCATCCATGTCCGTCAGGGTTACCATCCATGTCCGTCAGGGTTACCATCCATGTTCGTCAGGGTTACCATCCATGTCCGTCAGGGTTACCATCCATGTTCGTCAGGGTTTCCATCCATGTCCGTCAGGGTTACCATCCATGTCCGTCAGGGTTACCATCCATGTCCGTCAGGGTTACCATCCATGTCCGTCAGGGTTACCATCCATGTCCGTCAGGGTTACCATCCATGTTCGTCAGGGTTACCATCCATGTCCGTCAGGGTCACCATCCATGTCACCATCCATGTCCATCAGGGTTACCATCCATGTCACCATCCATGTCTGTCAGGGTAACCATCCATGTCCATCAGGGTTGCCATCCATGTCCGTCAGGATAACCATCCATGTCCATCAGGGTTACCATCCATGTCCATCTGGGTTACCATCCATGTCCGTCAGGGTAACCATCCATGTCCGTCAGGGTAACCATCCATGTCACCATCCATGTCCGGCAGGGTTACCATCCATGTCACCATCCATGTCTGTCAGGGTTACCATCCATGTCACCATCCATGTCCGTCAGGGTCACCATCCATGTCACCATCCATGTCCGTCAGGGTTACCATCCGTGTCCGTCAGGGTTACCATCCGAGTCCGTCAGGGTTACCATCCGTGTTCGTCAGGGTTACAATCCATGTCCGTCAGGGTTACCATCCGTGTTCGTCAGGGTCACCATCCATTTCCGTCAGGGTTACCATCCATGTTCGTCAGGGTTACCATCCATGTCCGTCAGGGTTACCATCCATGTCACCATCCATGTCCGTCAGGGTTACCATCAATGTCCGTCAGGGTTACCATCCATGTCCGTCAGGGTTACCATCCATGTCCGTCAGGGTTACCATCCATGTTCGTCAGGGTTACCATCCATGTCCGTCAGGGTTACCATCCATGTCCGTCAGGGTTACCATCCATGTTCGTCAGGGTTACCATCTATGTCTGTCAGGGTCACCATCCATGTCAACTTCCATGTCCATCAGGGTTACCATCCATGTCCCTCAGGGTTACCATCCATGTCCGTCAATGTTACCATCCGTGTTCGTCAGGGTTACCATCCATGTCCGTCAGGGTAACCATCCATGTCACCATCCGTTTTCGTCAGGGTCACCATCCATGTCCGTCAGGGTTACCATCCATGTCACCATCCGTGTTCGTCAGGGTCACCATCCATGTCCGTCAGGGTTACCATCCATGTTCGTCAGGGTTACCATCCATTTCACCATCCATGTCCATTAGGGTTACCATCCATGTCCGTCAGGGTTACCATCCATGTCCGTCAGGGTTACCATCCATGTTCGTCAGGGTTACCATCCATGTCCGTCAGGGTTACCATCCATGTTCGTCAGGGTTTCCATCCATGTCCGTCAGGGTTTCCATCCATGTCCGTCAGGGAAACCATCCATGTCCGTCAGGGTCACCATCCATGTCACCATCCATGTCCATCAGGGTTACCATCCATGTCCATCAGGGTTACCATCCATGTCCGTCAGGGTTACCATCCGTGTCCGTCAGGGTTACCATCCGTGTTCGTCAGGGTTACCATCCGTGTTCGTCAGGGTTACCATCCGTGTTCATCAGGGTCACCATCCATTTCCGTCAGGGTTACCATCCATGTTCGTCAGGGTTACCATCCATGTCCGTCAGGGTTACCATCCATGTCACCATCCATGTCCGTCAGGGTCACCATCCATGTGCATCAGGGTTACCATCCATGTCTGTCAGGGTAACCATCCATGTCCATCAGGGTTACCATCCATGTCACCATCCATGTCCGTCAGGGTTACCATCCATGTCCATCAGGGTTACCATCCATGTCCGTCAGGGTAACCATCCATGTCCGTCAGGGTAAACATCCATGTCCGTCAGGGTAACCATCCATGTCACTATCCATGTCCGTCAGGGTAACCGTCCATGTCCGTCAGGGTTACCATCCATGTCTGTCAGGGTTACCATCCATGTCACCATCCATGTCCGTCAGGGTAACCATCCATGTCCGTCAGGGAAACCATCCATGTTCGTCAGGGTTACCATCCGTGTCCGTCAGGGTTACCATCCATGTCCGTCAGGGAAACCATCCATGTTCATCAGGGTTACCATCAATGTCCGTCAGGGTTACCATCCATGTCCGTCAGGGTTACCATCCATGTCCGTCAGGGTAACCATCCATGTCACCATCCATGTCCGTCAGGGTTACCATCCATGTTCGTCAGGGTTACCATCCATGTCCGTCAGGGTAACCATCCATGTCCGTCAGGGTTACCATCCATGTTCGTCAGGGTTACCATCCGTGTCCGTCAGGGTTACCATCCATGTCCGTCAGGGAAACCATCCATGTCACCATCCATGTCCGTCAGGGTAACCATCCATGTCCGTCAGGGTTACCATCCATTTCAGTCAGGGTTACCATCCATGTCCGTCAGGGTTACCATCCATGTCACCATCCATGTCCGTCAGGGTTACCATCCGTGTCCGTCAGGGTTACCATCCATGTCCGTCAGGGAAACCATCCATATCCGGCAGGGTTACCATCCGTGTTCGTCAGGGTTACCATCCATGTCCGTCAGGGTAACCATCCATGTCCGTCAGGGTTACCATCCATGTCCGTCAGGGTTACCATCCATGTCACCATCCATGTCCGTCAGGGTTACCATCCGTGTCCGTCAGGGTTACCATCCATGTCCGTCAGGGAAACCATCCATGTCCGGCAGGGTTACCATCCATGTCACCATCCATGTCTTTCAGGGTTACCATCCATGTCACCATCCATGTCCGTCAGGGTCACCATCCATGTCACCATCCATGTCCATCATTGTTACCATCCATGTCCCTCAGGGTTACCATCCATGTCCGTCAGGGTTACCATCCGTGTTCGTCAGGGTTACCATCCATGTCCGTCAGGATAACCATCCATGTCACCATCCGTGTTCGTCAGGGTCACCATCCATTTCCGTCAGGGTTACCATCCATGTCACCATCTGTGTTCGTCAGGGTCACCATCCATGTCCGTCAGGGTTACCATCCATGTTCGTCAGGGTTACCATCCATGTCCGTCAGGGTTACCATCCATGTCCGTCAGGGTTACCATCCATGTCCGTCAGGGTTATCATCCATGTTCGTCAGGGTTACCATCCATGTCCGTCAGGGTTACCATCCATGTCCGTCAGGGTTATCATCCATGTTCGTCAGGGTTACCATCCATGTCCGTCAGGGTTACCATCCATGTCCATCAGGGTTACCATCCATGTCCATCAGGGTTACCATCCATGTCCATCAGGGTTACCATCCGTATCCGTCAGGGTTACCATCCGTGTCCGTCAGGGTTACCATCCGTGTTCTTCAGGGTTACCATCCATGTCCGTCAGGGTTACCATCCGTATTCGTCAGGGTCACCATCCATTTCCGTCAGGGTTACCATCCATGTTCGTCAGGGTTACCATCCATGTCCGTCAGGGTTACCATCCATGTCACCATCCATGTCCGTCAGGGTCACCATCCATGTCCATCAGGGTTACCATCCATGTCCGTCAGGGTAACCATCCATGTCCATCAGGATTACCATCCATGTCACCATCCATGTCCGTCAGGGTTACCATCCATGTCCATCAGGGTTACCATCCATGTCCGTCAGGGTAACCATCCATGTCCGTCAGGGTAACCATCCAAGTCCGTCAGGGTAACCATCCATGTCACCATCCATGTCCATCAGGGTAACCGTCCATGTCCGTCAGGGTTACCATCCATGTCCGTCAGGGTTACCATCCATGTCACCATCCATGTCCGTCAGGGTAACCATCCATGTCCGTCAGGGAAACCATCCATGTTCATCAGGGTTACCATCCGTGTCCGTCAGGGTTACCATCCATGTCCGTCAGGGAAACCATCCATGTTCGTCAGGGTTACCATCCATGTCCGTCAGGGTTACCATCCATGTCCGTCAGGGTTACCATCCATGTCCGTCAGGGTAACCATCCATGTCACCATCCATGTCCGTCAGGGTTACCATCCATGTTCGTCAGGGTTACCATCCATGTCCGTCAGGGTAACCATCCATGTCCGTCAGGGTTACCATCCATGTTCGTCAGGGTTACCATCCATGTCCATCAGGGTTACCATCCATGTCCATCAGGGTAACCATCCATGTCCGTCAGGGTTACCATCCATGTCCGTCAGGGTTACCATCCATGTCACCATCCATGTCCGTCAGGGTTACCATCCGTGTCCGTCAGGGTTACCATCCATGTCCGTCAGGGTTACCATCCATGTCACCATCCATGTCCGTCAGGGTAACCATCCATGTCCATCAGGGTTACCATCCATGTCCGTCAGGGTAACCATCCGTGTCCATCAGGGTTACCATCCATGTCCGTCAGGGTTACCATCCATGTCCGTCAGGGTAACCATCCATGTCCGTCAAGGTAACCATCCATGTTCGTCAGGGTTTCCATCCATGTCCGTCAGGGTTACCATCCATGTCCATCTGGGTTACCATCCATGTCCGTCAGGGTAACCATCCATGTCCGTCAGGGTAACCATCCATGTCACCATCCATGTCCGGCAGGGTTACCATCCATGTCACCATCCATGTCTGTCAGGGTTACCATCCATGTCACCATCCATGTCCGTCAGGGTCACCATCCATGTCACCATCCATGTCCGTCAGGGTTACCATCCGTGTCCGTCAGGGTTACCATCCGAGTCCGTCAGGGTTACCATCCGTGTTCGTCAGGGTTACCATCCATGTCCGTCAGGGTTACCATCCGTGTTCGTCAGGGTCACCATCCATTTCCGTCAGGGTTACCATCCATGTTCGTCAGGGTTACCATCCATGTCCGTCAGGGTTACCATCCATGTCACCATCCATGTCCGTCAGGGTTACCATCAATGTCCGTCAGGGTTACCATCCATGTCCGTCAGGGTTACCATCCATGTCCGTCAGGGTTACCATCCATGTTCGTCAGGGTTACCATCCATGTCCGTCAGGGTTACCATCCATGTCCGTCAGGGTTACCATCCATGTTCGTCAGGGTTACCATCCATGTCTGTCAGGGTCACCATCCATGTCAACTTCCATGTCCATCAGGGTTACCATCCATGTCCCTCAGGGTTACCATCCATGTCCGTCAATGTTACCATCCGTGTTCGTCAGGGTTACCATCCATGTCCGTCAGGGTAACCATCCATGTCACCATCCGTGTTCGTCAGGGTCACCATCCATGTCCGTCAGGGTTACCATCCATGTCACCATCCGTGTTCGTCAGGGTCACCATCCATGTCCGTCAGGGTTACCATCCATGTTCGTCAGGGTTACCATCCATTTCACCATCCATGTCCATTAGGGTTACCATCCATGTCCGTCAGGGTTACCATCCATGTCCGTCAGGGTTACCATCCATGTTCGTCAGGGTTACCATCCATGTCCGTCAGGGTTACCATCCATGTTCGTCAGGGTTTCCATCCATGTCCGTCAGGGTTTCCATCCATGTCCGTCAGGGAAACCATCCATGTCCGTCAGGGTCACCATCCATGTCACCATCCATGTCCATCAGGGTTACCTTCCATGTCCATCAGGGTTACCATCCATTTCCGTCAGGGTTACCATCCGTGTCCGTCAGGGTTACCATCCGTGTTCGTCAGGGTTACCATCCGTGTTCGTCAGGGTTACCATCCGTGTTCATCAGGGTCACCATCCATTTCCGTCAGGGTTACCATCCATGTTCGTCAGGGTTACCATCCATGTCCGTCAGGGTTACCATCCATGTCACCATCCATGTCCGTCAGGGTCACCATCCATGTGCATCAGGGTTACCATCCATGTCTGTCAGGGTAACCATCCATGTCCATCAGGGTTACCATCCATGTCACCATCCATGTCTGTCAGGGTTACCATCCATGTCCATCAGGGTTACCATCCATGTCCGTCAGGGTAACCATCCATGTCCGTCAGGGTAAACATCCATGTCCGTCAGGGTAACCATCCATGTCACCATCCATGTCCGTCAGGGTAACCGTCCATGTCCGGCAGGGTTACCATCCATGTCTGTCAGGGTTACCATCCATGTCACCATCCATGTCCGTCAGGGTAACCATCCATGTCCGTCAGGGAAACCATCCATGTTCGTCAGGGTTACCATCCGTGTCCGTCAGGGTTACCATCCATGTCCGTCAGGGAAACCATCCATGTTCATCAGGGTTACCATCAATGTCCGTCAGGGTTACCATCCATGTCCGTCAGGGTTACCATCCATGTCCGTCAGGGTAACCATCCATGTCACCATCCATGTCCGTCAGGGTTTACCATCCATGTTCGTCAGGGTTACCATCCATGTCCTCAGGGTAACCATCCATGTCCGTCAGGGTTACCATCCATGTTCGTCAGGGTTACCATACGTGTCCGTCAGGGTTACCATCCATGTCCGTCAGGGAAACCATCCATGTCACCATCCATGTCCGTCAGGGTAACCATCCATGTCCGTCAGGGTTACCATCCATGTCCGTCAGGGTTACCATCCATGTCCGTCAGGGTTACCATCCATGTCACCATCCATGTCCGTCAGGGTTACCATCCGTGTCCGTCAGGGTTACCATCCATGTCCGTCAGGGAAACCATCCATATCCGGCAGGGTTACCATCCGTGTTCGTCAGGGTTACCATTCATGTCCGTCAGGGTTACCATCCATGTCCGTCAGGGTTACCATCCATGTCCGTCAGGGTTACCATCCATGTCACCATCCATGTCCGTCAGGGTTACCATCCGTGTCCGTCAGGGTTACCATCCATGTCCGTCAGGGAAACCATCCATGTCCGGCAGGGTTACCATCCATGTCACCATCCATGTCTTTCAGGGTTACCATCCATGTCACCATCCATGTCCGTCAGGGTCACCATCCATGTCACCATCCATGTCCGTCAGGGTTACCATCCGTGTCCATCAGGGTTACCATCCGTGTCCGTCAGGGTTACCATCCGTGTTCGTCAGGGTTACCATCCATATCCGTCAGGGTTACCATCCGTGTTCGTCAGGGTCACCATCCATTTCCGTCAGGGTTACCATCCATGTTCGTCAGGGTTACCATTCATGTCCGTCAGGGTTACCATCCATGTCACCATCCATGTCCGTCAGGGTTACCATCAATGTCCGTCAGGGTTACCATCCATGTCCGTCAGGGTTACCATCCATGTCCGTCAGGTTTACCATCCATGTTCGTCAGGGTTACCATCCATGTCCGTCAGGGTCACCATCCATGTCACCATCCATGTCCATCATTGTTACCATCCATGTCCCTCAGGGTTACCATCCATGTCCGTCAGGGTTACCATCCGTGTTCGTCAGGGTTACCATCCATGTCCGTCAGGATAACCATCCATGTCACCATCCGTGTTCGTCAGGGTAACCATCCATGTCCGTCAGGGTAAACATCCATGTCCGTCAGGGTAACCATCCATGTCACCATCCATGTCCGTCAGGGTAACCGTCCATGTCCGGCAGGGTTACCATCCATGTCTGTCAGGGTTACCATCCATGTCACCATCCATGTCCGTCAGGGTAACCATCCATGTCCGTCAGGGAAACCATCCATGTTCGTCAGGGTTACCATCCGTGTCCGTCAGGGTTACCATCCATGTCCGTCAGGGAAACCATCCATGTTCATCAGGGTTACCATCAATGTCCGTCAGGGTTACCATCCATGTCCGTCAGGGTTACCATCCATGTCCGTCAGGGTAACCATCCATGTCACCATCCATGTCCGTCAGGGTTTACCATCCATGTTCGTCAGGGTTACCATCCATGTCCGTCAGGGTAACCATCCATGTCCGTCAGGGTTACCATCCATGTTCGTCAGGGTTACCATCCGTGTCCGTCAGGGTTACCATCCATGTCCGTCAGGGAAACCATCCATGTCACCATCCATGTCCGTCAGGGTAACCATCCATGTCCGTCAGGGTTACCATCCATGTCCGTCAGGGTTACCATCCATGTCCGTCAGGGTTACCATCCATGTCACCATCCATGTCCGTCAGGGTTACCATCCGTGTCCGTCAGGGTTACCATCCATGTCCGTCAGGGAAACCATCCATATCCGGCAGGGTTACCATCTGTGTTCGTCAGGGTTACCATTCATGTCCGTCAGGGTTACCATCCATGTCCGTCAGGGTTACCATCCATGTCCGTCAGGGTTACCATCCATGTCACCATCCATGTCCGTCAGGGTTACCATCCGTGTCCGTCAGGGTTACCATCCATGTCCGTCAGGGAAACCATCCATGTCCGGCAGGGTTACCATCCATGTCACCATCCATGTCTTTCAGGGTTACCATCCATGTCACCATCCATGTCCGTCAGGGTCACCATCCATGTCACCATCCATGTCCGTCAGGGTTACCATCCGTGTCCATCAGGGTTACCATCCGTGTCCGTCAGGGTTACCATCCGTGTTCGTCAGGGTTACCATCCATATCCGTCAGGGTTACCATCCGTGTTCGTCAGGAACACCATCCATTTCCGTCAGGGTTACCATCCATGTTCGTCAGGGTTACCATTCATGTCCGTCAGGGTTACCATCCATGTCACCATCCATGTCCGTCAGGGTTACCATCAATGTCCGTCAGGGTTACCATCCATGTCCGTCAGGGTTACCATCCATGTCCGTCAGGTTTACCATCCATGTTCGTCAGGGTTACCATCCATGTCCGTCAGGGTCACCATCCATGTCACCATCCATGTCCATCATTGTTACCATCCATGTCCCTCAGGGTTACCATCCATGTCCGTCAGGGTTACCATCCGTGTTCGTCAGGGTTACCATCCATGTCCGTCAGGATAACCATCCATGTCACCATCCGTGTTCGTCAGGGTCACCATCCATGTCCGTCAGGGTTACCATCCATGTCACCATCTGTGTTCGTCAAGGTCACCATCCATGTCCGTCAGGGTTACCATCCATGTTCGTCAGGGTTACCATCCATGTCCGTCAGGGTTACCATCCATTTCACCATCCATGTCCGTTAGGGTTACCATCCATGTCCGTCAGGGTTACCATCCATGTCCGTCAGGGTTATCATCCATGTTCGTCAGGGTTACCATCCATGTCCGTCAGGGTTACCATCCATGTTCGTCAGGGTTTCCATCCATGTCCGTCAGGGTTTCCATCCATGTCCGTCAGGGAAACCATCCATGTCCGTCAGGGTCACCATCCATGTCACCATCCATGTCCATCAGGGTTACCATCCATGTCTATCAGGGTTACCATCCATGTCCATCAGGGTTACCATCCGTATCCGTCAGGGTTACCATCCGTGTCCGTCAGGGTTACCATCCGTGTTCGTCAGGGTTACCATCCATGTCCGTCAGGGTTACCATCCGTGTTCGTCAGGGTCACCATCCATTTCCGTCAGGGTTACCATCCATGTCCTTCAGGGTCACCATCCATGTCACCATCCATGTCCATCAGGGTTACCATCCATGTCCATCAGGGTTACCATCCATGTCCATCAGGGTTACCATCCGTATCCGTCAGGGTTACCATCCGTGTCCGTCAGGGTTACCATCCGTGTTCGTCAGGGTTACCATCCATGTCCGTCAGGGTTACCATCCGTGTTCGTCAGGGTCACCATCCATTTCCGTCAGGGTTACCATCCATGTTCGTCAGGGTTACCATCCATGTCCGTCAGGGTTACCATCCATGTCACCATCCATGTCCGTCAGGGTCACCATCCATGTCCATCAGGGTTACCATCCATGTCCGTCAGGGTAACCATCCATGTCCATCAGGATTACCATCCATGTCACCATCCATGTCCGTCAGGGTTACCATCCATGTCCTTCAGGGTTACCATCCATGTCCGTCAGGGTAACCATCCATGTCCGTCAGGGTAACCATCCAAGTCCGTCAGGGTAACCATCCATGTCACCATCCATGTCCATCAGGGTAACCGTCCATGTCCGTCAGGGTTACCATCCATGTCCGTCAGGGTTACCATCCATGTCACCATCCATGTCCGTCAGGGTAACCATCCATGTCCGTCAGGGAAACCATCCATGTTCATCAGGGTTACCATCCGTGTCCGTCAGGGTTACCATCCATGTCCGTCAGGGAAACCATCCATGTTCGTCAGGGTTACCATCCATGTCCGTCAGGGTTACCATCCATGTCCGTCAGGGTTACCATCCATGTCCGTCAGGGTAACCATCCATGTCACCATCCATGTCCGTCAGGGTTACCATCCATGTTCGTCAGGGTTACCATCCATGTCCGTCAGGGTAACCATCCATGTCCGTCAGGGTTACCATCCATGTTCGTCAGGGTTACCATCCATGTCCATCAGGGTTACCATCCATGTCCATCAGGGTAACCATCCATGTCCATCAGGGTTATCATCCATGTCCGTCAGGGTAACCATCCATGTCCATCAGGGTTACCATCAATGTCCGTCAGGGTAACCATCCATGTCCGTCAGGGTTACCATCCATGTCCGTCAGGGTTACCATCCATGTCACCATCCATGTCCGTCAGGGTTACCATCCATGTCCGTCAGGGTTACCATCCATGTCACCATCCATGTCCGTCAGGGTTACCATCCGTGTCCGTCAGGGTTACCATCCATGTCCGTCAGGGAAACCATCCATGTCCGTCAGGGTTACCATCCATGTCACCATCCATGTCCGTCAGGGTCACCATCCATGTCACCATCCATGTCCGTCAGGGTTACCATCCGTGTCCGTCAGGGTTACCATCCTTGTTCGTCAGGGTTACCATCCATGTCCGTCAGGGTTACCATCCATGTCCATCAGGGTTACCATCCATGTCACCATCCATGTCCGTCAGGGTAACCATCCATGTCCATCAGGGTTACCATCCATGTCCGTCAGGGTAACCATCCATGTCCATCAGGGTTACCATCCATGTCCGTCAGGGTTACCATCCATGTCCGTCAGGTTAACCATCCATGTCCGTCAGGGTTACCATCCATGTCCGTCAGGGTAACCATCCATGTCCGTCAGGGTTACCATCCATGTCCGTCAGGGTAACCATCCATGTCCGTCAGGGTTACCATCCATGTCACCATCCATGTCTGTCAGGGTCACCATCCATGTCACCATCCATGTCCGTCAGGGTTACCATCCGTGTTCTTCAGGGTTACCATCCATGTCCATCAGGGTTACCATCCATGTCACCATCCATGTCCGTCAGGGTCACCATCCATGTCACCATCCATGTCCGTCAGGGTTACCATCCGTGTTCGTCAGGGTTACCATCCGTGTCCGTCAGGGTTACCATCCGTGTCCGTCAGGGTTACCATCCGTGTTCTTCAGGGTTACCATCCATGTCCGTCAGGGTTACCATCCGTGTTCGTCAGGGTTACCATCCGTGTCCGTCAGGGTTACAATCCGTGTCCGTCAGGGTTACCATCCGTGTTCGTCAGGGTTACCATCCGTGTTCGTCAGGGTTACCATCCGTGTCCGTCAGGGAAACCATCCGTGTCCGTCAGGGTTACCATCCATGTTCGTCAGGGTCACCATCCATGTCACCATCCATGTCCGTCAGGGTTACCATCCGTGTCCGTCAGGGTTACCATCCTTGTCCGTCAGGGTTACCATCCATGTCCGTCAGGGTTACCATCCATGTCCGTCAGGGTTACCATCCATGTCACCATCCATGTCCGTCAGGGTTACCATCCATGTCCGTCAGGGTCACCATCCATGTCACCATCCATGTCCGTCAGGGTTACCATCCGTGTCCGTCAGGGAAACCATCCGTGTCCGTCAGGGTTACCATCCATGTTCGTCAGGGTCACCATCCATGTCACCATCCATGTCCGTCAGGGTTACCATCCGTGTCCGTCAGGGTTACCATCCATGTCCGTCAGGGTTACCATCCATGTCACCATCCATGTCCGTCAGGGTCACCATCCATGTCACCATCCATGTCCGTCAGGGTTACCATCCGTGTCCGTCAGGGTTACCATCCATGTCCGTCAGGGTTACCATCCGTGTCTATCAGGGTTACCATCCGTGTTTGTCAGGGTTACCATCCATGTCCGTCAGGGTTACCATCCGTGTTCGTCAGGGTCACCATCCATTTCCGTCAGGGTTACCATCCATGTCCGTCAGGGTTACCATCCATGTCCGTCAGGGTTACCATCCATGTTCGTCAGGGTTACCATCCATGTCCGTCAGGGTTACCATCCATGTCACCATCCATGTCCTTCAGGGTTACCATCCATGTCCATCAGGGTTACCATCCATGTCACCATCCATGTCCGTCAGGGTAACCATCCATGTCCATCAGGGTTACCATCCATGTCCGTCAGGTTAACCATCCATGTCCATCAGGGTCACCGTCCATGTCACCATCCATGTCCGTCAGGGTAACCATCCGTGTCCGTCAGGGTTACCATCCGTGTCCGTCAGGGTTACCATCCGTGTCCGTCAGGGTTACCATCCGTGTTCTTCAGGGTTACCATCCATGTCCATCAGGGTTACCATCCGTGTTCGTCAGGGTCACCATCCATGTTCGTCAGGGTTACCATCCATGTCCGTCAGGGTTACCATCCATGTCACCATCCATGTCCGTCAGGGTTACCATCCATGTCCATCAGGGTTACCATCCATGTCACCATCCATGTCCGTCAGGGTTACCATCCGTGTCCGTCAGGGTTACCATCCATGTCCGTCAGGGTAACCATCCATGTCCATCAGGGTTACCATCCATGTCCATCAGGGTAACCATCCATGTCCGTCAGGGTAACCATCCATGTCCATCAGGGTTACCATCCATGTCCATCAGGGTAACCATCCATGTCCGTCAGGGTAACATCCATGTCACCATCCATGTCCGTCAGGGTTACCATCCATGTCACCATCCATGTCCGTCAGGGTTACCATCCGTGTCCGTCAGGGTTACCATCCATGTCCGTCAGTGAAACCATCCATGTCCGTCAGGGAAACCATCCATGTCCGTCAGGGTTTCCATCCATGTCACCATCCATGTCCGTCAGGGTTACCATCCATGTCCGTCAGGTTTTCCATCCATGTCACCATCCATGTCCGTCAGTGTCACCATCCATGTCACCATCCATGTCCGTCAGGGTTACCATCCATGTCCATCAGGGTTTCCATCCATGTCACCATCCATGTCCGTCAGGGTCACCATCCATGTCACCATCCGTGTCCGTCAGGGTTACCATCCGTGTTCGTCAGGGTTACCATCCATGTCCGTCAGGGTTACCATCCGTGTTCGTCAGGGTCACCATGCATTTCCGTCAGGGTTGCCATCCATGTTCGTCAGGGTTACCATCCATGTCCGTCAGGGTTACCATCCATGTCACCATCCATGTCCGTCAGGTTTACCATCCATGTCCGTCAGGGTAACCATCCATGTCCGTCAGGGTTACCATCCATGTCACCATCCATTTCCGTCAGGGTTACCATCCATGTTCGTCAGGGTTACCATCCATGTCCGTCAGGGTAACCATCCATGTCCGTCAGGGTTACCATCCATGTCCGTCAGGGTTACCATCCATGTTCGTCAGGGTTACCATCCATGTCCGTCAGGGTTACCATCCATGTTCGTCAGGGTTACCATCCATGTCCGTCAGGGTTACCATCTATGTTCGTCAGGGTTACCATCCGTGTCCGTCAGGGTTACCATCCGTGTTCTTCAGGGTTACCATCCATGTCCGTCAGGGTTACCATCCGTGTTCGTCAGGGTCACCATCCATGTTCGTCAGGGTTACCATCCATGTCCGTCAGGGTTACCATCCATGTCACCATCCATGTCCGTCAGGGTTACCATCCATGTCCATCAGGGTTACCATCCATGTCACCATCCATGTCCATCAGGGTTACCATCCATGTCCGTCAGGGTAACCATCCATGTCCATCAGGGTTACCATCCATGTCCATCAGGGTAACCATCCATGTCCGTCATGGTAACCATCCATGTCCATCAGGGTTACCATCCATGTCCATCAGGGTTACCATCCATGTCCATCAGGGTAACCATCCATGTCCGTCAGGGTAACCATCCATGTCACCATCCATGTCCGTCAGGGTTACCATCCATGTCACCAACCATGTCCGTCAGGGTTACCATCCGTGTCCGTCAGGGTTACCATCCATGTCCGTCAGGGAAACCATCCATGTCCGTCATGGAAACCATCCATGTCCGTCAGGGTTTCCATCCATGTCACCATCCATGTCCGTCAGGGTTACCATCCATGTCCGTCAGGTTTACCATCCATGTCCGTCAGGGTTACCATCCATGTCACCATCCATGTCCGTCAGGGTCACCATCCATGTCACCATCCGTGTCCGTCAGGGTTACCATCCATGTCACCATCCATGTCCGTCAGGGTCACCATCCATGTCACCATCCATGTCCGTCAGGGTTACCATCCATGTCCATCAGGGTTTCCATCCATGTCACCATCCATGTCCGTCAGGGTCACCATCCATGTCACCATCCGTGTCCGTCAGGGTTACCATCCGTGTTCGTCAGGGTTACCATCCATGTCCGTCAGGGTTACCATCCGTGTTCGTCAGGGTCACCATGCATTTCCGTCAGGGTTGCCATCCATGTCCGTCAGGGTTACCATCCATGTCCGTCAGGGTTACCATCTATGTACGTCAGGGTTACCATCCATGTCCGTCAGGGTTACCATCCATGTTCGTCAGGGTTACCATCCATGTCCGTCAGGGTTACCATCCGTGTTCGTCAGGGTTACCATCCATGTCACCATCCATGTCCGTCAGGGTCACCATCCATGTCCGTCAGGGTCACCATCCATGTCCGTCAGGGTTACCATCCGTGTTCGTCAGGGTTACCATCCATGTCCGTCAGGGTTACCATCCATGTTCGTCAGTGTTACCATCCATGTCCGTCAGGGTCACCATCCATGTCACCATCCATGTCCATCAGGGTTACCATCCATGTCCGTCAGGGTTACCATCCATGTCCCTCAGGGTTACCATCCATGCTCTAATGAGCGCACCCTTCACCTGACCCTGTAAAACAGCTGCGTCCATTCAGCCACCAACTCCCTCTCTGACCCTGTGAAACAGCTGGATCCACTCAGCCCCCAACTCCCTCTCTGACCCTGAAAAACAGCTGCATCCACTCAGCCCCCAACTCCCTCTCTGACCCTGAAAAACAGCTGCATCCACTCAGCCCCCAACTCCCTCTCTGACCCTGTGAAACAGCTGGATCCACTCAGCCCCCAACTCCCTCTCTGACCCTGAGTCCTGCAGTCCTTTAACGCTATCCTCAAAGTCTCTAATTTCTCCAACGTCTGAATAACATACCTTATCCTAGCTGTCCCATGGACAGGGTACTGCTGGCAAAACACCCTTTACTTGTGTTTTCCCCACCTCCCACCATTGTCTTAGATTCTCAAACTCAGCTTTCCTCCCTTTTCAACTCTCCTAAAGACACCAAACCCCTCACAAAATGAGGCATCATGAAATAATTTAGCACTAAAGTGCCGATGAGAACTCGGGTGACGTACAACTGCCAAGCCATATGGTCTGCAAAACCACTAGGCCAGAACTTGGAGCCCAGAACCCTGTTACAGCTGACCTTACTGACATAGATCCTGATAAACCACTAGGAGCCGAGAACAGCTGTCCTTGCTGACATAGATCCTGATAAACCACTAGGAGCCCAGAACAGCTGTCCTTACTGACATAGATCTGATAAACCACTAGGACCCAGAACCCTGTTACAGCTGTCCTTACTGACATAGATCCTGATAAACCACTAAGTAAGGACACCCTGTTAAAGCTGTCCTTACTGACATAGATCCTGATAAACCACTAGGAGCCCAGAACAGCTGTCCTTACTGACTTAGATTCAATCTAACCTTGCTGCACTAAACCTCCCCTTCACTACCTTCACCCATGTATAGTTCCTCTACATCTACTAGTCCGTGTATAGTTCCTCTACTGGTCCGTGTATAATTCCTCTACGTCTACTAGTCCGTGTATAGTTCCTCTACATCTACTAGTCCGTGTATAGGTCCTCTACATCTACTAGTCCGTGTATAGTTCCTCTACTAGTCCGTGTATAGTTCCTCTACTAGTCCGTGTATAGTTCCTCTACTAGTCCGTGTATAGTTCCTCTACTAGTCCGTGTATAGTTCATCTACTAGTCCGTGTATAGTTCCTCTACATCTACTAGTCCATGTATAGTTCCTCTACTAGTCCGTGTATAGTTCCTCTACATCTACTAGTCCGTGTATAGTACCTCTACTAGTCCGTGTATAGTTCCTCTATATCTACTAGTCCGTGTATAGTACCTCTACTAGTCCGTGTATAGTTCCTCTACATCTACTAGTCCGTTTATAGTTCCTCTACATCTACTAGTCCGTGTATTGTTCCTCTACATCTACTAGTCTGTGTATAGTTCCTCTACTAGTCCGTGTATAGTTCCTCTACTAGTCCGTGTATAGATCCTCTACATCTACTAGTCCGTGTATAGTTACTCTACATCTACTAGTCCGTGTATAGTTCCTCTACATCTACTAGTCCGTGTATAGTTCCTCTACATCTACTAGTCTGTGTATAGTTCCTCTACATCTACTAGTCCGTGTATAGTTCCTTTACTAGTCTGTGTATAGTACATCTACTAGTCCGTATATAGTTCCTCTACATCTACTAGTCTGTGTATAGGTCCTCTATGTCTACTAGTCCGTGTATAGTTCCTTTACTAGTCTGTGTATAGTTCCTCTACGTCTACTAGTCCGTGTATAGTTCCTCTACATCTACTAGTCCGTGTATAGTTCCTCTATATCTACTAGTCCGTGTATAGTTCCTCTACATCTGCTAGTCCGTGTATAGTTCATCTACTAGTCCGTGTATAGTTCCTCTACATCTACTAGTCCGTGTATAGTTCATCTACTAGTCCGTGTATAGGTCCTCTACTAGTCCGTGTATAGTTCATCTACTAGTCCGTGTATAGTTCCTCTACTAGTCCGTGTATAGTTCCTCTATATCTACTAGTCCGTGTATAGTTCATCTACTAGTCCGTGTATAGTTCCTCTACGTCTACTAGTCCGTGTATAGTTCCTCTACATCTACTAGTCCGTGTATAGTTCCTCTACTAGTCCATGTATAGGTCCTCTACGTCTACTAGTCCGTGTATAGTTCCTCTACATCTACTAGTCCGTGTATAGTTCCTCTACTAGTCCGTGTATAGTTCCTCTACATCTACTAGTCCGTGTATAGTTCCTCTACATCTACTAGTCCGTGTATAGTTCCTCTACATCTACTAGTCCGTGTATAGTTCCTCTACTAGTCCGTGTATAGTTCCTCTATATCTACTAGTCCGTGTATAGTTCCTCTACTAGTCCGTGTATAGGTCCTCTACATCTACTAGTCCGTGTATAGGTCCTCTACATCTACTAGTCCGTGTATAGTTCCTCTACTAGTCCGTGTATAGTTACTCTATATCTACTAGTCCATGTATAGTTCCTCTACATCTACTAGTCCGTGTATAGGTCCTCTATGTCTACTAGTCCGTGTATAGTTCATCTACTAGTCCGTGTATAGTTCCTTTACTAGTCTGTGTATAGTTACTCTATATCTACTAGTCCGTGTATAGTTCCTCTACTAGTCCGTGTATAGTTACTCTATATCTACTAGTCCATGTATAGGTCCTCTACATCTACTAGTCCATGTATAGTTCCTCTATATCTACTAGTCCGTGTATAGTTCCTCTATATCTACTAGTCCGTGTATAGTTCCTCTACATCTGCTAGTCCGTGTATAGTTCATCTACTAGTCCGTGTATAGTTCCTCTACATCTACTAGTCCGTGTATAGTTCATCTACTAGTCCGTGTATAGGTCCTCTACTAGTCCGTGTATAGTTCATCTACTAGTCCGTGTATAGTTCCTCTACTAGTCCGTGTATAGGTCCTCTATATCTACTAGTCCGTGTATAGTTCATCTACTAGTCCGTGTATAGTTCCTCTACGTCTACTAGTCCGTGTATAGTTCCTCTACATCTACTAGTCCGTGTATAGTTCCTCTACTAGTCCATGTATAGGTCCTCTACGTCTACTAGTCCGTGTATAGTTCCTCTACATCTACTAGTCCGTGTATAGTTCCTCTACTAGTCCGTGTATAGTTCCTCTACATCTACTAGTCCGTGTATAGTTCCTCTACATCTACTAGTCCGTGTATAGTTCCTCTACATCTACTAGTCCGTGTATAGTTCCTCTACTAGTCCGTGTATAGTTCCTCTATATCTACTAGTCCGTGTATAGTTCCTCTACTAGTCCGTGTATAGGTCCTCTACATCTACTAGTCCGTGTATAGGTCCTCTACATCTACTAGTCCGTGTATAGTTCCTCTACTAGTCCGTGTATAGTTACTCTATATCTACTAGTCCATGTATAGTTCCTCTACATCTACTAGTCCGTGTATAGGTCCTCTATGTCTACTAGTCCGTGTATAGTTCATCTACTAGTCCGTGTATAGTTCCTTTACTAGTCTGTGTATAGTTACTCTATATCTACTAGTCCGTGTATAGTTCCTCTACTAGTCCGTGTATAGTTACTCTATATCTACTAGTCCATGTATAGTTCCTCTACATCTACTAGTCCATGTATAGTTCCTCTATATCTACTAGTCCGTGTATAGTTCCTCTACTAGTCTGTGTATAGTTCCTCTACGTCTACTAGTCCATGTATAGTTCCTCTATATCTACTAGTCCGTTTATAGTTCCTCTACTAGTCCGTGTATAGTTCATCTACTAGTCCGTGTATAGTTCCTCTACTAGTCCGTGTATAGGTCCTCTACATCTACTTGTCCGTGTATAGTTCCTCTATATCTACTAGTCCGTGTATAGTTCCTCTATATCTACTAGTCCGTGTATAGTTCCTCTATATCTACTAGTCCGTGTATAGTTCCTCTACATCTACTAGTCCATGTATAGGTCCTCTACATCTACTAGTCCGTGTATAGTTCCTCTACTAGTCCGTGTATAGTTCCTCTACTAGTCCGTGTATAGTTCCTCTACTAGTCCGTGTATAGTTCCTCTACATCTACTAGTCCGTGTATAGGTCCTCTACGTCTACTAGTCCGTGTATAGTTCCTCTACTAGTCCGTGTATAGTTCCTCTACTAGTCCGTGTATAGTTCCTCTACATCTACTAGTCCGTGTATAGTTCCTCTACTAGTCCGTGTATAGTTCCTCTACTAGTCCGTGTATAGTTCCACTACATCTACTAGTCCGTGTATAGGTCCTCTACATCTACTAGTCCGTGTATAGTTCCTCTACTAGTCCGTGTATAGTTCCTCTACTAGTCCGTGTATAGTTCCACTACATCTACTAGTCCATGTATAGGTTCTCTACATCTACTAGTCCGTGTATAGCTGTTTCAACTTATTGGTTAAAACCACCCCTGAATGTGGATGAGCTTCCTATCTAGTGTGTAGTCTGTTGTACAGTCCCCCCATTACAGTACATCTATCTCTGTCATACTGCAGCGGTTCCTGTCTAGTGTGTAGTCTGTTGTACAGTCCCCCCTCATTACAGTACATCTATCTCTGTCGTACTGCAGCGGTTCCTATCTAGTGTGTTGTCTGTTGTACAGTTTCCCCCCCAGGTAGATATGACTTTAAGATCTGATGAGAACAGAACTGCTACTCCTGTACTTATACGAGACCCATGACTAAGGAAATACTCCCCTTCCATGCCCCACATTACCTCATTACCCCTATTACATTTACATTTTAGTCATTTAACAGATGCTCTTATCCAGAGCAACTTACAGTAGTGAATGCATACATTTCATTTCATGCATTTTTTTTTTGTTGTTCTGGCCCCCCCGTGGGAATCGAACACACAATCCTGGCGTAGCTAACACCATGCACTACCAACTGAGCCACAGGGAAGACTATTACTGTGGGTCTCCTGTAAGAAACCCACATTGAAAAGTTGATACTTACTAAACCCATACTCTACAGCCCTCATAAAGTGGGTCTTCCTTTAAAAGTTGCAGCGTAATGCAGCACAGCTTGTGGGGTGCCACAAAATTCTATGGCAAGTTATTTAAGTGTCAGCCATTGTTGCCAGAATGACGCAAAAATACCACAATCTATCACCATCTACCACAAACAGTCGGGGTATAAACTCAAAACTTTTAAAGGAAGAACCACTGCATTGCTGTCTCTTCTCCATGTTTGTTGAAAGAGCCCACTCTAAAAGCCTCCATAAAAAGACATGAAAAGGAAAGCAAGAAACCCAACAGAGGTAACAGGCCAGGGAAAGAAATTCCCCTGTGATGCATGATCAGACCTATTATAATCAGACCCATTATGATCAGACCCATCATGATCAGACCTATTATAATCAGACCCATTATGATCAGACCCATTATAATCAGACCCATTATGATCAGACCCATTATAATCAGACCCATTATGATCAGACCCATTATAATCAGACCCATTATAATCAGACCCATTATAATCAGACCCATTATGATCAGACCCATTATAATCAGACCCATTACGATCAGACCCATTATGATCAGACCCATTATAATCAGACCCATTATGATCAGACCCATTATGATCAGACCCATTATAATCAGACCCATTATGATCAGACCCATTATGATCAGACCCATTATATTCAGACTCCAACCCCCCATTCAGACTCCACCCCCCCATTCAGACTCCACCCCCCCATTCAGACTCCAGTATAAACCATGTAGGCTTTCCCCTCATAATTCACCTGATACTATAATATCAGGTGAACCCCCCATTCAGACTCCAACCCCCCATTCAGACTCCAACCCCCCCATTCAGACTCCACCCCCCCCCATTCAGACTCCAACCCCCCCATTCAGACTCCAACCCCCCATTCAGACTCCAACCCCCCATTCAGACTCCAACCCCCCATTCAGACTCCAACCCCCCCATTCAGACTCCAACCCCCCCCATTCAGACTCCAACCCCCCCATTCAGACTCCAACCCCCCCATTTAGACTCCAACCCCCCCATTCAGACTCCAACCCCCCATTCAGACTCCAACCCCCCATTCAGACTCCAACCCCCCATTCAGACTCCAACCCCCCCATTCAGTCTCCAACCCCCCCATTCAGACTCCAACCCCCCCATTCAGACTCCCAACCCCCCATTCAGACTCCAACCCCCCATTCAGACTCCAACCCCCCATTCAGACTCCAACCCCCCCATTCAGACTCCAACCCCCCCATTCAGACTCCAACCCCCCCATTCAGACTCCAACCCCCCCATTCAGACTCCAACCCCCCATTCAGACTCCAACCCCCCCCATTCAGACTCCAACCCCCCCCATTCAGACTCCAACCCCCCCATTCAGAGTCCAACCCCCCCATTCAGACTCCAACCCCCCATTCAGACTCCAACCCCCACATTCAGACTCCAACCCCCCCTCCTGCAACATGGCCATTCAGACTCGAACCCCCACATTCAGACTCCAACCCCCCCTCCTGCAACATGGCCATTCAGACTCCAACCCCCCCATTCAGACTCCAACCCCCCCTCCTGCAACATGGCCATTCAGACTCCAACCCCCCCATTCAGACTCCAACCCCCCCTCCTGCAACATGGCCATTCAGACTCCATGCCTCCTCTGACTAACTTTATCAAATCCCACTGATGTCTTAACATGATTGACTGTTCTGATAAACTTCTCTACATCTGGAAAAAAAATCCTATATGTCAATCTTACAGTGAACCTGACTGGGACCAGGGTTTTGTAGGTTACTTTCTAAATGTAATCTGTTACTAGTTACCTGTCAGTAATGTAATCTGATTGCATTCAGTTACTTTTAGATTACTTTCCCTTTAAGAGGCATTAGAAGAAGACAGAAATGTATGTTACCAATTGAACGACATCTATTGCAGGATAAATCAATATTAAAGGTTACATATTTGGCCATATATGGATGTTAAATTTTACTTTATGTGTTGGTAATGTAGACTTCTTCTAACCCATCGTTTTCTACTACATTATAATAATATGATTAAATTATATATTTTAGCCCCACTTTTATTCTATAGGCTGGGATCCGCACTATGCAGCTGTTGCAAGAGAGCCTTTTTCATTGGCTAGTTTCAGAAACAATGATTGATAGGCAGCTTAAACTTCTTGAATTCAACCATTATTGGGTTCAAATATACATTTAGATTTGTGAACAGCCGTATCCACAACAACAACCCGTAACGTGCAAATAGCTAATTTTACATTTACATTTACGTCATTTAGCAGACGCTCTTATCCAGAGAGCAGAAGTGTGATTCACATCAATGATCTATGTAGATATCAATAATAAGTGATATCTGTATCGCTGTAGACTACACCAATGCTGTCATCCTTACCTCCAAGCATTTATTCAAGTTGGATAATCTTTGGATGCCGACAGCAGTCGCAACATTGGAAGGCATAGCTTGGACTGTAGCCCTGGTGTGTCATCATCGTGGACTCTGACTTGTGGTCAGACTCACTCAGGTGGAACAAACTTAAACTTGCGTCTTTTTTTCAATGCTGATTTTAATGTCATTGAGAAGTGTCAAAGATTTGTTTTCGTCAACATCCTTTCTGAATTTAAAAGTAATCCTCAAAGAAATAATCTACTTTTTTAAAAGTATTTGTAATCTGATTACAATATTTTTGCTGGTAACGTAACAAATTACAGTTACCGTTATTTTGTAATCCCTGACATGTAATCTGTTAATCCCCAACCCTGTGATGCTACATCTTCATTGATGGGGATATCAG